>NW_006797342.1:1819-6671 GCF_000442215.2 Lipotes vexillifer | reverse complement strand
ATATATATGGCGGTTAGAGAAAGCCTCACCTCTGAGTAGAGCCCTGGAGGAAATAAGGGAACCAGTGGATCACTGGGAGAGATCATTCCAGGTTGGGAGGGCAGTGAGTGTGAATTATCTGAGTGGTAAACATTCCTGGTGTGCTGATAACAGCAAGTAAGGTAATGAAGCAGCAGGAGCCAAAGGAAGTATAACACCTAATGAGATTTAGGACCCACATATAGGGCCAGATAACATAATGCCATGTAGTTCCTTGAAAGGTTTGGCTTTGACTCTGAGTGAGATCGGGAATAATGGAGGGTTCTGAGCAGAGTGTAATTTGTCTTACAGGATTACCCTGTCTTCTTTGCTAAAAATAGAGGGTGGTCAGTGCAGAAGCAAGGAATCAATTAGGAAGCTTTGGCGATAATCTGGGAGAGAAAGGAGGTAACCCTTTTGGACGAGAGGTAATGCTGGAGGTGGGAGATATTATTAACTTCTGACTTTATTCTGAAGGAGGAGCTAACTGGATTTGTAATAGTCTCAGTGTGGTAGGTGATATTTTAGTTTATAAAGTCGAAGAATGGAATTTCCGTTTACTAAATCCTGAAGACTGAAGAAAGGAGTAGGTTTGAAGGAGGTGAGGGCTCAGGAACTTGGTTTTACACATATTAATTCTCGATATTGAAGTAGCCATTTGGGGCCAGGCTTATGCTGTGGTAACAAAAACAAATCTCAATGGTTTAAATCAAAGTTTATTTCGCACTGATACCATGCCTATAATAGATTGGACAATTCTCGAGGACAACTGCTTTTTGTGCCAAGATTTAGTGATGTGACTCTGCCACTTGTATTCAGGGTCTTCACACTCATTGCTGAAGGGAAGAGCAGGATGGGAAAAGTGTGCAGGGTCTTACTACCACCTCTACTTGTGAGTGTGCAGGGGTTGCAGTGGTGGATTGCCCCAAATTCCCTGTGAGGTCTGAAGTAATCATTATCCCTGGTGTTACAGAGTTGGATGCTGATGGATCACCCCAAGTCCCTCCTCATGAATTGTCTACTAGAAAGAGATCCATCTAGCCTAAGGAAATGCCCTCTCCCTAGAGGCAGCCCACTTCCGGTAACAGTTGACATGGGGGAACAAAGAAGATGCACTTGACTCAGTTTAGAATGACTCTGACTGGCCATCCAGGTCCAGAACCTCTCATGGGATCAGCTGAGGCTCTGTTGTAATTGCACCACAGTCAATTTTTCCCTCTTCCCAATTATTCTCCCCTCACTCCCTTACAGGTGAGTCCCTGCAGGCCTGACCCCAATAACCTCCTTCCTCAAACCTTTGCAACTCAATTTCTTAGAGAAACTTAAGACATGTGACATATTTCTTATTTTCTCATCAAGAAGTAGTCATGTTCTCCCATCTCAATGAAAGTGTTAATGAGAAACACAGTGTGTGAGCCTGGAAGAGGGACATATTAGTGAGAACTTACAATGTCCATGATATGTCCCTTTGGAGTGTAGAGTTTAGGGCTTATGTCCAGACCGGATATAGAAATCTTGGGTGACATTTCAAGAGTAATACCGGATGACATACCCTAATAATTGAGGACATATAGAGAGGAGGAGAAGTTTGAGGACTGGGCTCTGGGCATGTGATCATTTAGAAATCTAAGAGCTGCGAAAGAACCAGGAAAGGAGAAGTTAAAAATATGCATAGTCTATGCCTCAGCACCTCCTCAGAAACCCTCACCCTTGTACACAAGAAAATATGTGTATAAATGGACATTGCAGTATTTCTTTTTTAAAAAATACAGAATAGTGGAAACAACCAAACATCCATCAACACAAGGAAGATAAACTGTGGCCCAAATCATAAAGCAGTATAGAATTTACCAGTTAGAATAGATAGCATTGAGTTGCATGAATTGATATGAATAAATCTCAAAAAACATAACCTTGAGCAAAAACAGCAGGTTTCACCATCATACATGTAACATGATACCATTTATATGAAGTTTAAAAACACTCAAAACAATACCATATATTGCTTTTGGGAACACAACTGCATAGTAGCAGTATGACATGCACATGGAATGCTGTGCATTCTGCCGAGGGGGAGGGAATGGGAGCAGGCTTGCACACTGGTATATGTCTGTTATCTTCTGCTGTTACTGTAATCCCTGAATGGTTTTACATAAAAAGATGTCTTCCCATCTTGCTGTTCTAAAGCACATAAAATATTAATAAAGTCAGCTCTTTTAGATGTCTTATGTAACCACGGATTGTAAATTCACTGATAACCAGGACCTTTGATTCCCTTGGCAATTGCCAAAGCATCATCACCATAACAGCGTGTAATATGGTTATAATAATAATATACCACATTTTTAGCCTACACTGTGACCAGAAATGTGCTAAGCCTTTCATATGCATTATTTTGCTTAATCCTCTCATTGATACTAGAATAGAGATGATTATTACCCTATGTTGGAGATGAGGAAACTGATGCCTAGAAAAAATGAATAAATGCCACGTCTCACAGCTAATAGGTGGTGGAGCCAGAATTTGACTCATCTTAATTTGACGCTAATTAACATGTTCTCATTGGCAATACTGCCCCTTTCTCTCTGCCTGGTGTGAGATTCAATTATCCTCTAGTACATGGAAGTGACCCAGAACTGAGAGGGCTTGAAGAGACCAGTACTGCTTCTCTCCTGCCTGGAGGATTGAGCTCTCAAGTGGCAATACACCCATCATCAAGTCTTCTTTCCCAAGTTCCATGGGCAATGGACCCACTCCCATTCTGCTCTATCCATTCTGCATGTTTCTTGGTAACAAAGGGAGTCACAATTCCCATATTTCCTCTTCTGGGGAAATTAATTGAATTGAATTGAACAGAAAATCACAGATAGGAATGACCTCAGAGAACTTCCCTTTCAATTTACAAATTTCATTCCTCTCAATTTACAGATTGAAAGGAAAGGCCAAAAAACGCAGAGGCTTCCTGTTACCAACCAATTCGTTCATTACTGGAACTCAGGGGTTCCCCATGCCATTTGCACAGTAGAATCACCTGGGGAAATTAAACAATTCTGCTGCCCTGGCCTCAGAGCCAGACCCTCTGATTCGGTTGGTCTAGAGTGGGACTTGGCATTGGCAGCTGCTTCGTCTCCCCAGGTATTTCTAAAGTGAAGCCATGCTTGAGAACCTCTGCCTTTATGTTTCTTTCCCCTGGCACATTCTCATACATATCCTTGATGTAGCTGGCCAGGCAGCAGAGGCTGGGTCCATGCTTCAAATTTTGCCAATAGAAAAGGGACAAACACTACTTGAGTTGTGTTTGCTCTTCAAAAATTTTCTGAGATCCATAGGAGATTCTATTACATACAAGCCTTCTGTTATGCTAGTTTTTATTTAGTGCCCTTTTTAAGAGGTAAAGAAAATGATAAAGCAATGTTTTGAGCAGCTACAAATGGGTTATATATGAGAGTAACAGCAGTTCAGAATATGCAGGTTTGGATTTAGCTCTGTTTCAGAAATCTGTATAAGCTGACTCCAGTTACCATATGTCTACTGTTTTAAAGGCAGGTTCATCAAACGTTTTCTGTAAAGGACAGGTAGTAAATATTTTATTATGTCTGCAGGCCATACAGTTTCTTGCATCTGCTCAACTCTGCTTTTGTAGCATGAAAACATCCATAGATAAAGACATAAAAATGGGTGTGGTTTTGCTCCAATAAAACTTTATTTAGCAAAACGCTTGTGGGCTGAATTTGGCCCTCTCCATAGTTTGTCAACCTCTCTCAAGTGTCAGTCTGAAATGGATGCTGTTTGATAATGATCCAACTCATGAAAAATATAAATAAAATGTGTTTCTTATGCTATGGAGACTTTCTGAAATTAAGAAAATGTCTCCAACGTTGCTTCAACATTTTACTTATATATCAAAAAGACCCTAATAAAAAGAAGAACAATGTTTATTCCAGCATCATTTTACACCTTTGCATCTTTTTAGCAGCTTGTACTTTTAGTGCAATTTAGAAATGTTTCTATTTTTCATCTTCATAAAATTTTTTTTAAAGATTAGCAGAAGTAAACTGCTAAACTCCAGAAGCAGTCAAATAACTACTTGGAAAATGGAAAGGCAGTGAACACTAGTCATTTCATGATTTCAATTTTATGTTTGCTTCATTACAGAACATACATACATAAAACTTTCAGTAGGGTTGCATCATCTGAATCATAGTTTTCAGTTTCAGCCCAAACCACTGCCACTTATGAAAGCCTGGCCTTGCTTGATTTAGGTCTTCGAACAAACCTAGAAAAGTAGTTACTAGAATGAAAACAATTCTTGGTTTGTTTTGAGTATTGCTGTAAGTGGTTGGAAGGAAGAAAAATGCCTTGCCCTTGCTAGGCTTTCAGCTTCAGAATGACTATCTGAATTCTAGTAGCATCTCTTGGCTACCCAGGGCTCGTTTAGTGATAGGAAAAGGTGCTCTGGGGCTCCTGCTATGACTTTCCCTGCAACTCAGCAATGAATAAAATGACTACTCACTTTTATACTAATAGAGAGCCACTGTCCAAAGGTAAGGAAGTGAATGAAGCCAGAATTGCCCAGGGAAAGTTGTTCAGAAGCATTCCACATGAAATATGATGTTCAAGACATGGAAGAGATTGCTCCAAAACATGCTACCTGGGGCTTCCCTGGTGGCACAGTGGTTGAGAGTCCGCCTGCCGATGCAGGGGATGCGGGTTCGTGCCCCGGTCTGGGAGGATCCCACATGCCGCGGAGCGGCTGGGCCCGAGAGCCACGGCCACTGAGCCTGCGCATCCGGAGCCTGTGCTCTGCGACGGGAGAGGCCACAACAGTGAGAGG
>NW_006797342.1:0-1809 GCF_000442215.2 Lipotes vexillifer | reverse complement strand
AAAAAAAAAAAAAAAAAAAAAAAAAAAAAACATGCTACCTGGATTTCAGGTTTTTCTGGGAGGCAGGCAATCCCTCACTCAACCCACACAAGCTAATGGCAGATCAAAAACTGAGGCTGACACCGAGGTGGGAGAGACAAGTTCAGGACACTGGTCCGCAAGACACCTCCCAGCTCCTCGTAATATCAAATGGCGAAAATCTCTTAGAGATCTCCATCTCAATGCCGAGACCCAGCTCCACTCAATGACCAGCAAGCTACAGTGCAGGACACCCTATGCCAAACAACCAGCAAGACAGGAGGACAAACCCATCCATTAGCACAGAGGCTGCCTAAAATCATAATAAGGCCATAGACACCCCCAAACACACCACCAGACGTGGACCTGCCCACCAGAAAGACAAGATCCAGCCTCATCCACCAGAGCACAGACACTAGTCCCCTCCACCAGGAAGCCTACACAACCCACTGAACCAACTTTAGCCACTGGGGACAGACACCAAAAACAATGGAAACTACGAAGCTGTAGCCTGTGAAAAGGAGACCCCAAACACAGTAAGTTAAGCAAAATGAGAAGACAGAGAAACACACAGCAGATGAAGGAGCAAGGCAAAAACCCACCAGACCTAACAAATGAAGAGGAAATAGGCAGTCTACCTGAAAAAGAATTCAGAGTAATGATAGTAAAGATGATCCAAAATCTTGGAAATAGAATGGAGAAAATACAAGAAACATTTAAAAAGGACCTAGAAGAACTAAATAGCAAACAAACAGTGATGAACAACACAATAAATGAAATTAAAAATTCTCTAGAAGAGATCAATAGAAGAAGAACAGATAAGTGACCTGGAAGATAAAATAGTGGAAATAACAACTGCAGAGAAGAATAAAGAAAAAAGAATGAAAAGAGTTGAGGACAGTCTCAGAGACTTTTGGGACAACATTAAACACACCAACATTCGAATTATAGGGGTCCCAGAAGAAGAAGAGAAAAGAAACGGACTGAGAAAATATTTGAAGAGATTATAGTTGAAAACTTCCCTAATATTGGAAAGGAAATAGTTAATCAAGTCCAGGAAGCACAGAGAGGCCCATATAGGATAAATCCAAGGAGAAACATGCCAAGACACATATTAATCAAACCATCAAAAATTAAATACAAAGAACAATTTTTAAAAGCAGCAAGGGAAAAACAACAAATAACACATAAGGGAATCCCCATAAGGTTAACAGCTGATCTTTCAGCAGAATCTCTGAAAGCCAAAAGGGAAGGACAGGACATTATTTAAAGTGATGAAATGGAAGAAACCGCAACCAAGATTACTCTACCCAGCAAGGATCTCATTCAGATTTGATGGAGAAATTAAAAGCTTTACTTCAAGAAAAAGCTAAGAAATGGAAATCAAAAGAAAGCTAGAGTAACAATTCTCATATCAGACATAATAGACTTTAAAACAAAGACTATTACAAGAGACAAAGAAAGAAATTACATAATGATCAAGGAATCATTCCAAGAAGAAGATATAACAATTGTAAACATTTATGCACCCAATATAGGAGCACCTCAATACATAAGGAAAATACTAACAGCCGTGAGAGGGGATATTGACAATAACACATTCATAGTAGGAGACTTTAACACCCCACTTTCACCAATGGACAGATCATCTAAAATGAAAATAAATAAAGAAACACAAGCTTTAAATGATACATTAAACAAGATGGACTTAATTGATATTTATAGTATATTCCATCCAAAAATAACAGAATACACATTCTTCTCAAGTGCTCATGGAACATTCTCCAGGAT
>NW_006797341.1:0-203 GCF_000442215.2 Lipotes vexillifer | reverse complement strand
CTCTTGATGGCACGAGTGTCCCACTGCATTCTGTCTGCACGCATCTAGGCCGGGCGCTTCCGGGAGACAAGGGCTATGCCCCAGCTCTGCGTCTCCTTAGCCTGCTGCAGGGCGGCCCACTTGGAGGAGGCGCTCGCTTCGTTGAGCTAAACAAGCACATCTAAGACAAACGCAGTCCTCTTTCTCACTGTTGAGCGCCATGC
>NW_006797340.1:0-2982 GCF_000442215.2 Lipotes vexillifer | reverse complement strand
ATTTTTTTTTTTTTTTTTTTTTTTTTGCGGTACGCGGGCCTCTCACTGTTGCGTCCTCTCCCGTTGAGGAGCACAGGCTCCGGGTGTGCAGGCTCAGCGGCCATGGCTCACGGGCCCAGCCGCTCCGCCGCATGTGGGATCTTCCCGTACCGGGGCAGGAACCCGTGTCCCCTGCATTGGGAGGCAGACTTTCAACCACTGTGCCACCAGGGAAGCCCCAATAAACTTTTATGGATAAAAATGTTATCCCCACCACGTATGTATACGTAGTTGTTTTTAATGTTTCTCTTAATGTATATGCTATCGGGTTAGGTTTGAAAAACAGACTGCAAATTTTTTTCTGAACAATATGATCAAATTTATATATAACTCTATACACAGATGAAAAAGACCACATAATTATGAAATATTAATTTCCTTTTTATATTCTTTAATTTTTCAAATGTTATTAATTTAAAATTTGAAAGATGTTATAAAATAAATTTCATAAGAAAATTTTTCTTCAAAATTAGTTAAGTAGAATAACTCAGTATAGTCTACATTTTATCTGAAATCTATAAAACATTAGACTGTAATCACATTTATTTCAAAGAAGATACATGAGAAATTTTGTGATTTTATGGAAACATTGCCAAACATTGATTTCCAGAGTCACATGATGAGAAATCTTGTTGACATGATTTTACTTTATTTTATTACAAGATTGTTATTTGGATCCCCGACATTTGGAATTACCAACAACTGTATTGGACTCTGAATTACATATTTACAGTGTTCCAGGGATTCACTGAAACTATAAAGCAGCAGGAACCAAATAACATGTTATATCCAACATGATTATTTAAATGGAAATAAGGCACATAAATTTCAAACAAAAAGAAATCTCATTAGCCATGGCAACACACAGGGCCTATCTGCTTTAGTTCACTCTAGTTCTGTGATGCATTTTGTGCTAATGGACTAAAATAGTCCTCAACTTAATTACAAGGTCTTTGGTGGATAACAGCATTCTTGTGTAATTGGACAAATTAAAATGGCCTATTTAAAACACTTACAGTATTCATTAGATACCCAGCATTACTCAGTCTTGAAGACTTTGGACAATGTAGCTATAATAAAGCTTTTTTTTTTTTTTCTGACATTCTAGAATAGAGTAACAATAATATGAAGCTAAAGAATACACTGAGCATAATTTCTTTATAATTATTTTTTGAAGGATAGTGATTTTTTTCTTCTGCATTATTTTTTTCTAAGTTAATGTATATCAGTCAGGGTAATGAGCATACAGGACTTTAAAAACAGGTAACGATGTATCACATATGCAGCGCTTCCTGCTTTCTTCATTTTATTTCAGGCTATGTGAATCATTTATTTACTAATTTAGTTTTTAGAGGATTTGTTCTTTTTTCTTTTCTTTTCTTTTCTTTTGGCCGCGTGGTTTGCAGGATCTTAGTTCCCCAAGCAGGGATTGAACCCTGGCCCTCAGCAGTGAGAGGGTGGAGTCCTAACCACTGGACCACCAGGGAATTCCCTAGAAGATTTGTCGATAATATATTCTTTCAAAAATATTTGAAGTGAATAATGTAATTTTCACAAGCTTTGTGTAATCAGAACCAATGGGAAGAAGAAAATTGACATATTTGAATTTTGAAACAGATGCTTTTATATGCAATTCTTTTAAGCTCCTAACACGTATGTTTTTATTTAAAGTAAATTATTAGTAAATTTTTACTTCTTCCTCTCATAAAAAATCGTCATTAAAATCAGCAAATATCACTCTTCCTCTCTTCCCTTTGGCGTACATATGTCAAAATGTATTGGTGCTACTTGGGGGGAACCACCAGATAAAATTGCTGATATAAAAAGTGTGATATTCTATGGGTTTGCTTGCACTGTGACCTGTGCATGTAAAGTAGGAGTTCCATGCAAACTGAGCTGGTTAGAAACTAGGATAAAAACGGGAGAGGGGGTGATAACACCTGATAACTTTCCTGCCATGAGGAAACGCTGGCCTGAGATTCCTTATGAGAGTGGTACTTGTTTGAGTCAAACGTTAAATTTCTCATTTTAAAGATATTTTCATATATTCAGTAGCTGAATATTTTTAGTGGAAAATGTGGATTTTTAAGATATTGTTACTGAGATAACTGGCTAACCAAGTGGGGAAAATATTCTACTTTAATTTAAAAATGTAAAAAAAGAAAAAAACTAGAGATAAATTTTATTAATTTTAAAAGTGTTTGCTGATATAAAGGAAAACAATTGATTTTGCATATTTATTCTACAATTTACCACCTTAATGGACTCTGACCTGTTCTATTATTTTCTTATTTTTATTTTTTAGCATTTGGCTATACAATCCTATCATGTATAAACAATGAAAGATTTGTTCTCCTGTTTTTGAGAGAAATATCACTTATTTTTTGTCATATTGCTTTGCCAGCCCGTCCAGAAAATAAAAACAAAAATGCAAATGAATCCAGGCATTCTTTTCCTTTCTTTTATTTCCTACCTTTTATTATGAAAAACATCTTTTGGGGATTTTTGGGGTTAAGGCCAACTGAAGTTTTGAATTAGTGTTTTACAGTCAAAGGAAACTTACTTTGAATTATTACGCTCTAATCATGCTTTGGTCAGAAATTGATTTGGAATTTTACTTGTACATCAGTGATTTAAATATCTGTTTGTATCCTAGCCTTAATAAAATGCTCTTATTTTATCTCTGATTTTAAAAATAATTCATGTTCATTGGAAAATAATTCAAATATTACAGGAAGGTAGTTAGGAGAAAGCAATACTACTTATAAGCCACTAAAAACAAATTGACATGATAATGTATAGATTTTAATTCTTTTCTATGAGATGTCCATACACATAAGTCTTTCTAAAAGTGAGATTTTTATATTCAAGTTGTTTCATAAATGTTCATTGCAGCTCTATTTACAATAGCCCGGAGATGGAAACAACCTAAGTGCCCGCCGT
>NW_006797339.1:0-1931 GCF_000442215.2 Lipotes vexillifer | reverse complement strand
GTTCGTGCCCCAGTCCGGGAAGATCCCACATGCCGCGGAGCGGCTGGGCCAGTGAGCCATGGCGGCTGAGCCTGCGCGTCCGAGGCCTGCGCTCCGCAACAAGAGAGGCCACAACAGTGAGAGGCCCTCGTACCGCAAAAAAAAAAAAAATCAATGGAGATATAAGTAGGCGCAAGGGCAGGAGCAAGGGGAAATGATAGAGAAGATTGATTTTCCTTTTGTCCTTTTTTTTCCCAGAGCTACCCAACTTGTCTATACACATACATCATATCAAATAGTATTGTTTAAAAATGTTTCATAATTGTTTTATTTGTTGCTCTGGAATAAATGCACTTCAGTATTCACAGTTTTATATGTCTTATGATAGCAGCTCACAAATGAATTCCTTGAAATCCTAGTACTAAAAATATTTTGGGAGAAGGAAAAGGATTCTTTCTTTGGTCGGTAAGTTTGAGCAGATTGTCATATTAGATCCTTCTTATATAAAGTACATTAATTCACAATGTGCATTAGCATATAAAAGACTTTGAACATTTCAGCAGTAAAGCAACATGTCTAACGTTTAACTCTGCCTGTGTCCCAGACTAATTTTACTATGGACACCTTTCATCTAAACTTCTATCAATATGTGAGAGATCAGTGGAATTGATGTGTTCATAGACTTTGGTGTGCACACATCCAAGTTCAAACTACAGCTTTATTACTTCATAGGTATAATTTTAGGCAATATTTAACATATTCAAGTCCCAATTATCTTGTAAGTAAAGTGCAGCATGGTAATATTTACCTATGTCACAAAGAGTGGCCCAGATTCTGAATACATGCAAGCTATCATGTCATGGAATATATCTTGGGGAAGGCTGGGATGAATATATAGAGAAGTATATGTGTGTGTATACACACACACACACACACACACACACATATATATATATACACATATGGATGAATATATATGGAAATATATATGTCATTATATGACAGTATATGTATAAATATAGTGTATATGTATAGAGTTGTAGTATATGTATTAAACTTATATATAAAATAATTATAAATTATACAGAGTTCTATAGTCAGTCTATGATTTCAAAGTTCATATAACATTAACACTTTTCATGCTTCACTTAAGTAACAACTTGATATAAAAATGTTCTAACTTCATCAGTTACTTTCATTTTCAGAATACTTGGTTTTATCAAGTTTTATCCATATTACTTTGCAATTCTCTTTGCTCTCATTCTATAACTCTTCTGCCAGAATCATCTTAAATGATTGGTTTTCTATAACTCTACTTGGTCTTACAAGGAGAAAAAAGAGAAATGGCTGGAAACCTAAGACACAATTGGAAAAATGGATTTCTAATTTTGCATTAATGGACAAAGTTACAGTTTTTCATGTAGGCCTATGCTCAAGTTTTAAAGGGATGTGGCTCAGTGATTTCTCCAGTGTAGTTCTTAAGGAACCTGGTAAATTAGGGTTCATGTACTTAAAAACTAACTATACAATAAAACTGAACAAGAATTACAGTGTTTGCATAAAACCAGATTAGGATACCTTCAAAGTCCCCTCTTTCAAAACATCACTAATAGTGATGTGAAATCAAAAATAAAAAATTCCTTTCAAGCAATGCCAAAGAGTATATAAAGATATTTTCTAGTGAAATATATATGTTTTTTAAATTAATTAATTTATTTATTTTTGGCCGTGTTGAGTCTTCGTTTCTGTGAGAGGGCTTTCTCTAGTTGCGGCAATCGGGGGCCACTCTTCATCGTGGTGCGCGGGCCTCTCACTATCACGGCCTCTCTTGTTGTGGAGCATAGGCTCCAGAGGCGCAGGCTCAGTAGTTGTGGCTCACGGGCCTAGTTGCTCGGTGGCATGTGAGATCTTCCCAGACCAGGGCTCGAACCCGTGTCCCCTGCATTGGCAGG
>NW_006797338.1:0-551 GCF_000442215.2 Lipotes vexillifer | reverse complement strand
GGTTAGGGTTAGGGTTAGGGAGCGGGTATGGTTTAGCGTACAGGTTAGGGTATGACAAAGGTTTAGGGTTAGCATACGTGTCAGGGCATGGGTTAGTGTTAGCCTAGGGGTTAAGATTAAGGCACAATTCAGAGTAAGGCTAAGGGTAGGGGTTAGGGTTAGGGTTAGGTTTAGGAAATGCAGACGGTTTAGGGAACAGGTTAGGGTACCACAACGGTTTAGGGTTAGCGTATGAGTTAGGGCACCTATTAGTGTGAGCGTACGGGTTAGGATTAGGGCACGGTTTGGGGTAAGGATAAGGGTAAGCGTTAGGTTTAAGGTTAGGTTTAGGGTTAGGGTTAGGGAACAGGGACGGTTTAGGGTACAGGTTATGGTAGGACAACGGTTTAGGTTTAGTGTACATGTTAGGGGATGGGTTAGTGTGAGCATACGGGATAGGTTTAGGGCACAGTTTAGAGTAAGGGTAAGGGTAAGAGTTAGTGTAAGTGTTAGAGTTAGGTTTAGGGTTAGGTAACGGAGATGGTTTAGGGTACAGATTAGCGTATGACATC
>NW_006797337.1:0-1989 GCF_000442215.2 Lipotes vexillifer | reverse complement strand
GTGTGGCCAGAAATGTGGAAGTTACGATGTTCATTGTAGAGAGTAGCGGCCAGACCTTGAAGGTACGTTAACGCTGGATTCTTTTTGGTAAAACAATTCCACATCCTTGCTTTGGGTTCATCTTTAATGAGATCAGTTAATTTCTGATTTGCAGTATTTCCAATCTTATTTTTCTTTTCCACCCCTGTGTAGTTTTTTTTTAATTATGAAAATAATTTCTTTTCAGAAAAGAAAGTAGGAAAAAAAAAAAGGCTTTTACAGTTTGTTTGTGTCAGCAATGTCCTCATAACAGCTATTCCTTAAATGTAGCATTTTTATGCCATTTCCTTCTTCCCCTTTCATCTGTCATAGTTTTGAAGAGGCATACTTTTGCTTTTGACAATTGGTAAAACAAAACAAAAATCATATGTCATCCTATGTATTTTCATTTTAACCAAAATAGGGCATGAGGATTAAGCTCTTACTAATTGGGGTTATAATATCAGGTTCCTTTATGGAAGAAGTGTTTCATGTGAGCCCGGGGTTTAGTGAGTTTTACAAGAAGGCACAGAACAGGCTTTTGGCTGTAGCAGGTTGAGAATTTTATCATGTAGTTGACTCCAAATTGGGCACGCAGTTGCCCATTTCACTCATGTCACTGAGGTCCACTCTTAGCCGAGTAGACCCTGGGAGACCAGCCTCAGGATGAAACAGACACAGCCTGTCAGCAGAAGCAAGTGCAGAAACAGGCCTGTAAAGAACTGAGGAGGTAATTTCACCTGAAGTTCTATTTGGGGAGCAGGCAGATACAGCAAAGCAATTGCTCTGCTCCTCCCCACATCATCTTGAAATGAAGCTGTCTTTAACCTGCATATTTCCTTTATTAGGATTTTATCTCCTTTGGCTCTGGAGAGCCACCAGCTAGCGAGTACCACTCGTTTGTGCTTTATCATAACAACAGTCCCAGGTGGTCCGAGCTACTGAAACTTCCTATCCCTGTGGATAAATTCAGGGGAGCGCACATCCGCTTCGAGTTCCGGCATTGTTCCAGTAAGTGTTTGGCAGGATTGTCTCCATGGCTTTGTTGTGCTGGGTAGTCTGCTAACTGAGCTGAAACAACAGTGTGGGCTAATCTGTAGAAAGTGTGTGACAAACCAGAAACCTCCACAAGAGAGAAACGAAGGTGAGTGAAGTCCTGGGAGGTGAATGAGCTCACTTCTCGAAGAACCAATAACCTCTGTGGAAACATAGATGCAAGAGGGGAAGGAAACAGAATACCTATGGAAATCTACAGGGTTCTTCTTAAGTTGGTCACTTTCATAAAACCCAGTTCATCACTCTCACAGTCTGGAAAGACTAGATAGAAAGAGAAGATGAAGCAGTAAAGACCTGACTGGCTCAGGTGGTTTTAGGCAGTCCTGACCCATCTGCTGTCTCTCCAGCCAAGAGCTGATCCAGCTCTCAGACAGCTCAGGGGAACCCTCGGGGACTTTCCTAGGCATGTGAAGTCACTAGAAAAGCCTCTGATTGGCTCCAATTCATATTGATTTGCATATATCTACATCACCGTGCATCCTCAAACAGTATTCAAATGAGGATCAAGTAATGTCAACTCAAACAGGTCTTAGAGATGATGTGAAGTAATTTCCCCATTTTATAGATCTAAAAAACCCAAGACATACAGACGTTACAGGATTTATTCATGTGGACATTACTTACCCATAAAGTTATCATTTCCTGTTGTCTCTATTTTAATTCTTTTGCATTCATTACCACCCTCTGAAGCCTCCACTCCCTGCCTCCACCAGCCCCCAGTCCAGGGATCTTCTGGTTTTCCCTGTGCCCCAGAAGTGTGCACTTCTGGTAGTGTACATTGTGACCAGAGAAGGTTCTGGTGAATCTTGCTTCAAGAGCAGTATAATAATCAAGAGAGGGACTTTCCTGGTAGCACAGTGGTTAAGAATCCACCTGCCAATGCAGGGGACGTGGGTTCGAGCCCTGGTCTGGGAA
>NW_006797336.1:0-533 GCF_000442215.2 Lipotes vexillifer | reverse complement strand
AATCCCATCCACTCTAGATCTGGGCAGGATCCTAAGTAGGTGCTGTAGAGGCAGTGTAGACCATGGGAAAAGCAGGTGTTGGGAGGTAGACACACCTTTGTTCAAATTCTGGCTTGCTAGTTCCTAGCTTTGTGACCAGAGGCAAGTCACTTAACCTCTCTGAGTTTCTGCCACAAAGGGATAATGAGTCTTTTTCATAGAGATGTGTGGATTCAGTGGGCTACCTCTCATCCGTCAAATGCCTGGCACTCAGTAGGTTCCCAATAAGTTACAACTGTTTTAAATGGGTAATAGCCTCTGTGTACTCCTAGCCTAGCTTAGCCCCGCCCCCATTTGCTAACTGTGATGCCCTCTGCACCCCTACAATGACTGCTTACTCCAGGAGCCTGGATCTGCCTCTGCCTGTGAGGAGGAACCCCTCCTCGTGGCTCAACAATCCAGCTTTGCTCTTCTGGCCCCAATGATCCACCCTGGACCCGAGAGTAACTAGCAGCTGGGAACACGAGCTCTGGAATCAGCTGGTCTTTTTGTCC
>NW_006797335.1:0-15274 GCF_000442215.2 Lipotes vexillifer | reverse complement strand
GTGCTCCGCAACGGGAGAGGCCACAGCAGTGAAAGGCCCGCATACTGCAAAAAAAAAAAAAAAAAACCAAAAAACAAACAAACAAGAAAAAGAAACATTTTAATTCTATGACAACTTTTAATTTTCCTCTGCACCTTCTATGGTGACTGGAATTTTGAACTCTTGTATTAGAGGCACCCATTTGTCCCACTTCAAAATGTTAAAGGGTTGATGGAATCTGGTGAAGATTTTACTCCAGCACACAACAGATCTAGCTGTACCTCTTGCAGGTGTTGACAATTATTTCCAAAGGGGGCACATCACCATGACTGTAGAGATAAAGAAATTCCATACCACCTTTTGAGTGCTGTTTGTCTAGCTGCTTCTCAGACAGCCTAGTATTTGAAATTTCTGTTAAGAAGGATGAAACTTGAAGCAGGAACAGTATTACGCACTCTAGATGCTACTCTGCTCATTTGTTGCTTGGCTACTGCAGCAGAAATTATAATGTCCCAAAGTTCTTTGAACTGTTTAGTAATCTTGCACAGTAGACAGTGAATTGAATCAAGGGTAATCCAATCACTTTGTTCACAAACGAGTCTGGACAAAAGTATTCTTTGTCCATAGGTAAGTAAAGAGAAGGAAAAAGTAAAACAGGGTAAATAAATAACACCTTGATCACTCTGGGAAGAAAACTCTTAATATATTAAAGGAAACAAATAAAATCCAAGATTTTCAGATATATTTAAGAATAAGTTTTCCACCAGTAAAAGTAGTTTAGGACATGGTTAGGCCAATGACAACAAAAAACAACAAAAAAAGGTTTTCTAAAGTTGAAAACAGGTTAAATCTCATTTGTAATCAAAGAAATGAATGTAAACACAACAACATTATATTTTGTCTACCTAACTGCCAATTTATTATTAGAATTAAATGTAGTGTTTGCAATAATACATATCAGTGTTTTAATTGTTAATGCTGAACATTGAAAAAAAATCCCAGTTAGTGGGAAATTATCCAACATATACAGAGTGTTATTGATGATTGTACCTTTAGCCAATGATATCCATTGTTGAACTCTGACCTAAGACAATAATCATAGAAATATGCAAAGGTTCACATATAATATTGCCCATATTTAACTTATTTCTATTATGAATAAATTTGAAACACTATAAATTTTCAAATATATAAAAATTTAATGTAAAATTTGCACATTCACATCATGAAATATTATGTGGCCATTAAATGACAATTTTTAAGTTGTGTTTTATGAATTGTTATAATGTATATACTATAGTGAATTCAAGTAAAAAATCAGGATAATAAAATTTAGTATGATCTCAGTTTCAAAATGAATTTACCTATAAAGAAATTTTATGTTCAATTGTAATTGCTGATTGAAATCATAAAAAGTGAAAAAAAGAAGCTAAATTTCCAATGAAAGCATTGTACAACCTAGCCATAGTATTTAACATTAGGTATCCAGTAAAAATTATGTTAAAAGAAAAAGAAAATTTAATGAATTGACAAATTGCTCATAATATACTAAGTGGGAAAAGGCAGGATAATAAATTATATGCAGAGAATACTTCTTATGATACAAAATAAATATACAAATGCATATATGCTTTTTGTTGCAGAAATAGGTTCATAAAATAAATACCAAGGAAATATAACACATGGTCAACAATGTTTTTTGCCCAGTAGTTATATTAGTATCATGTGCCATTTGCTATTTTGTATTGTATTCTTTTGCATTTTTAAAATTTTGACAATGAGCATGTATCAGCATAATGATCAAGAGAATAAACTGCTTATGAGTGTGTGCTTATAGGGTGTGTGTGTTCTCCAGAATATTTATTTGTATATACACATATATATTTTATTTACATTCATTATATCTTCCTTCCTTCCTTCCTTTTTTTCCTTCTGTCAGTTCAGAAGATAAACACACACACACACATTATGTTTGCTGTCCTAGAGACATATCCATGGCCATTTTTCTTCTTGGTTACAAAACTGGCATGTATTTCTTTTATGACTGTCTCTAAGTAAAGTCTCTTGAGTATTTTTTGTTTTTTTCATGTTCTTTGAAAAGAAACTGCTTTGTGTTCCAAGAATGTTTTTTAAAAAATTCAGTTAGTTCTAAAACACAAACAGTTGTGAAGTACCCATGAGTAATTAATAACAGCATGAACTAAAGAAAGCACTGGACTCTAATTAATCTATTCCGTAATGTGACTTGAACTCGGTAGCTAATTTTAACTACATTAGATGCACTTTGTGCGAAATTTCTTTCTGTATTTGCAATTTTAACCAGAAAACTTTGTTGGGAGGCACTGAATTTTCATTAATTCAAGACTTTCCCTTTGCCTTCTATGAAAGAATTAATAAACAGAAACCTCAATTAAATAGAGTTGGAAGACCAAAAGGGGGAGCTCTCATGCTCTGTGACGATAGCAGAGCCCAACAGGAAGATAAAAGACTCCTCTTCTTTCCTGGCAAAGGCTCAGCTAATGAAAAGCCATGAACTCTTTGTTCACTACACCCTCCCAATTTCCTGTTCCTCTCTATAAAAGCATTCTCCTTCCCTTGCCTAGTGGGACCTTACACATGGCTCTTCATGGTTGCAGACCCTGGAAATTGCAATTCTCTGCAGATTCCAAATAAATCCATGTTTGCTGGAGAAATATCTGGCAGTCTATTTATTTATTTACTTTTTTGGCCATGCCGTGCCGCATGTGGGGTCTTAGTTCCCCGACCAGGGATCTAACCTGGGCACCCTGCACTGGAAGCATGGAGTCTTTAACAACTGGACTGCCAGGGAAGTCCCTGGCAGTCTATTTATTTCAAGTCAACATTACCTATAAGCAGACATGAGTTACTAAAGACACTAGAAGACCAATTAGCAAGGAGCACACATTAAATGAGTCCAAAGCAAAGGAATGGACATGAACCAAATGGCCATGTAACAGATTTAATGCAAGGTCTCTGTGCAGTGCACACTTCTTTTCATGAGTGACTGGTTAGAGTTCAATTTTGTATTGATCTGTAGAAAATGAATATAGGCAGCATTATTTGTGAATTTATTAAAATAAGGCACAATGGTTTTTTTCAACAAATACTGGTGTCCTCAATTCTAACACATCAGACAATGTGGATAAAAAAGATTTCTGCAAATACTGCCACTGTCTCCTTTATGCTTCAGTTTACTTTAAATGATATGAAGACATTTACAATGTTGAATATTCCAAAATTCCCAAATTATGGAATTACTCTGAGTTTTCTTTCGTAAAGAAAAAATGAAAAGTTTAGGAACAAAAAGCTGTGTATTAAAGTTTAGGAACAAAAAGCCGTGTATTAAAGCTACATTTCACATTTCTTCTTATGGCATGAAAAACACATTAGATTTATTGCTGAAGTCTGGAGAACATTCATTCATTCATTCAGTTAAGCCCAAGGTTTCTCAGCCTCCACACTACGAATATTTTGTCTGGGGACTTGTACTGCACATTGTAGGTTATTTAGCAATGTCTTTGGCCTCTACCCACTAGACGCCTGTTCTAACAATCCTAAGGGTCTTCAGATGCTGCCACAGGTTCCTGGGGCGGGGGCGAGGGTAAAATCTCTACCAGTTGAGATCACCTGAATTAATCCATGAGACACTTCCTAAACATTTTGAGATCTTACTTTGTATCCAGTGCTGTGCTGAGTGCAGAAGACAGAATTAAGTAAAATGCAGTCTTGGATTCAAGGAGCTCAACTTGTAGACATGAAGAGACAATCAAAGAATGGGTGATGTGTTAGTCTACATGGTGTTTACTTCACCTAAAGAATCAGGGAAGGCTTCCTAGGGGGGAAGTGCAAATAAATTAAGTTCTGAAGAATGAGTTCTATTTACCCAGGTTGGGAAATTGCAAAAAGTCACTTTAGGAGCTATTGGGTGGGTAGTCAGAGGTCTAGACATCAGATTGTGGTCATAGTGTATGATAAAAACACCATCTAGTTCCTATCAGTAACTGAAATGCTTGTTCTTAAGTAGGAGGGTTGCATGAGAATGTCTTCTAGTTCAGGCCTGAGTCACATCTTCATCAGAAGAGAGCTGAGGTTGTCATATAACAGGATATAACATAATAATAGAAGCAAACTAAAGATGTGCCTTAAACATCAGGTCAGAAAAAATTTGACTTTTGGATATATCAGATGTAAAGTTGAGTTGAGAGAACCCAACAGGCAAAGCAAGAGCTCTTGAATTTTGGTCATTGTCAGTTATAAGGGCACAGAATGATTTTCATGAATTAGTCCTTGGGAGTCAGGAGAGCTGAGTGTCTAGTGTGGGGAGTGTGATCTCTCTCACACTTGTCTTTTCTTTCTGTTTCACACTTTGCTTCAAACACTGTATTGAATTCACAGCAGCCAAATAAAACTCTTTGGTCTCCATTATAAGTTAAAAAAATTTTCCCAGGGTGGTCCATAAAAAGTAGCTTTAAATCATGGTTGGATTTATGGTGAAGCTAATAAAAGTTAAGCTTCGGGACTCTCCCACTTTCATGGGCTCCTTCCAAGAATCTGGGAGGGGCCCTGGAAAAGCATTCACATGGTCATATGTTTTCATAAAATTTGTAAGCTCTTTTAACTAAAATCTATGAAGATTCCCACTGTTTTGTATTCTATTTTCCCTTCATCACATTTCCACTTGTGTAGGTAGATCTGAAGCTGCTTTATCTTTGGGATCCCTGCTAAGTGGAAGTGTAGTTGGGAATGCGTTTTGTTTGGTTTTGGGGGGATATATGTATTTGATTTGCAGCTACATACACATATGGTTAAAGCATTGCTAAGTCATCAAAATATATGAATGGCTTGGAGGAACAGCTCTCCCTACAACTGTGCCATCTTATGATACAGAGATGAGAAAATTTTTACAGTATTAATGATTCCTGGCAAAAAAAAATGTGGGGTAATGGAAAAGAAACAACACTTACAATACAGGGGGTCAAGGAGCAGATCATGTCAACGTTTCCCCTGATCTCTTCAGATCCCATTTTGCCATTTTGTGCATTGTTTTCATTCGGTGTGGAGAGTTAGAAGTGTCTGGGCTGGGAATTCAATCTATTCATGACTGGCTGGGAATGGAAACCCAGATCCCTCTGTATCTGGCCAGGATACATCTGAGATCAGGGCAGCTCTCCTCTGGAGACTTTGCCTGAAATCCCACATATCCTTTGCTTTTTCCTCTTCCCTAGAGGGAATTCCTTATTTAAATCACTTAGAGGAAAAACCTAATCTTGATGTCTGTTTCTGGGAAACCCAGTGTAATACAAGCCAAAGCTATTTGGGATGTCTGTAATATTTGTCTGCTTTTTACAATTATAACTCAATGTGATTTATTTTATCACGATAAATAAATGTTCACTCTTATGCCTAAGATTATACTTTTGTGCTCTTTTTCTTAAAGAGGGGCAACAAAATGTACAAGGTTCGGCTCCCACAAAGCCTGGATCGGCCCTGTGTGGAGAAGAATGGGACTGGGGGTTATATCCATACGTGTATAGGTGAGAGGGACCTGAACCAAGAGTCAAGGAGAATGTGAAAAACCAGTCCTTGCAGGGCCAATGATGTGAAGGAAGAAGCGTACTCTCCCGGTTAGCAAAGCCAGGGAGGTAGTCCTTGAAAGTTACCTGAATGATCATTTGGTCAATTATTTAACTATCCGTACTCAAGAAGAAACCAAGGAGCGTTTGGATTATAGAAAGTTAAATCCAGAAGGGACTGGTGATGACAACAGTTTGACATCAGAGGAATAAGATTAACTGGGTATCACCACTCTTACATTTAATAATTTACACAATCTATGCATCCAGTTTTCCTAAAAGTACTAAAGTTCTGCTAATAAGCTTAATATTTAAAATTCCATCACATCTGAATTAGAAACAAAACTCTGCTTTGAATAACATCTTCTAAGCCCTACCTTACAAGTTTGTTACTGAACAATTTTAATGTTTTACATATAATATTTTGGGGGGGACATTACATGTAAATTCAACTGAATTACTTAATCTGATTCAGTCTCACACACACAAAAATTTCCCCTTTATTTATGTCTTAGAGAATCTTATGTGAGTTATGTGATCCTTGAAAGACTTTAAAATACAACTATAAAATCATTTGGTCCTGAAGAATAGTTGAAGTTTGATAACTTAAATATCTTGCATAAGTATCCATTACATTTTCTAATACTTTGAGTCATTTCTCTTAATTCTAGGGATAAGTCATTTAAGAAAAATAATCTTTTCACTGATGTTTTTACTTTTCTTTACAGAGAGATTTACAGATACTTAATCATAATTTTATACTATGCTAAATTGTTTTATCACATATTTAAAAATTATCATTTCCATCAGCATATTTAACCATTTTTTCACTTTTATCCTTTTTCTCATGTATTAATTTTTTTTAACATACAGACATTATTACATTCAAATTTTAAATTTCATCATTATTTCTTCATGCTTTTCTTGGCATCTTTATTGTTGTTAGTCTATTTATTTAAATTGTTACTTGTATAGCAATACAAGTGTTTGTTATAAATTCTCCTATGACCACAATTTTTACTACACTCAACATTTTAATATATATTTTTTGTTTGTATTATCATTATTTTTCCTAATAGCTGATTATGTTATTAATGACTTACTCTTAAGCCCAAGGATTGTGGAGGAGAATTTTGTTTTCTTTATGGCTGGATATTCCATTTATTTTAAAATTTTCATTATATATTATGGCTGAATAGGAAGTTCACAAGTAGACTTCCTTTTCCCTATATGTCCCACTAAGTACAATTAAAAACCAAAGGTATTACTTATAAAATAAACATAAGAAGACTCTGAAAGGTAGAGAAAAGAAAGCAGACCAGCTAGGAACCCCGGGACCCACAGAACAACATGGTCATGAGTTCTCTGGGTTTTCCTTTTGCCTCATATTTCCCAGACTTGGAGTTGAAGAGCCAGTAACCCAGAAATTTCATAGGCACAGACAAAGAAGCCTGACCTCTCCAGCCAAAAGGCAAGAATAAGGGCAACCTAGCAAGACAGAAAACTTTTAGATAACAACAGCTTTACCATAGTCAAATAGCACAGAAAAAATAGTGGCCTCATCCTTACCCCCACCAGCAAATACTTTCATTCCCACCAGGCGGTATCGAGGTGCCATCTGCAGTGTCAGTGGAGACCATGTGGAGAGTGTGGACTTCCAATTCCACTGGGGACAACCGGACTTCTACCCCAATATGGTTGTAATAAGTCACCAATGCCTTTCCCTGGTAAAGCGGGGTCAGAAGTAGCCAGATAAAACAGACAGTTTAGGATTCAGTGTCTCATAAGACAATACATAAAATGTCCAGCTTTCCATCAAAAATTTCTCATCATACAGAGAGCCAGGAAAATTTTAAGTTGAATGAAAAAAAAAAAGGCAATCAATAAATGCTAGCACCAAGATGACAGTGATGTTGAATTAAATTGTCTGACAAAGATTTTAAAGTAGTCATCATAAAAGCATAAGTGAGACAAATAAAAATTAGAAAGTTCCAGAGAAGAAATAGAGGATATAAAGAAAACCCAATGAAAATTTTAAAATGGAAAAATACAATAACCAATTTAACAAACTCAATAGATAGCACAATAGAAATTACCCAGCCTGAACAAAAGAGAGAACATACATTGAAAAAAAATAGAGAACCAGGGACAGTTGGGTCTGTAACAGAAGTTGGTAAACTTGTGTAATCAGAGTTACAGAAGAGAAAGAGGGCAGGACTGAAAAAGGACTCAGAGAAATAAGCATCTTCATTCTGAAAATTCCCCCAGTTTGGTAAAAGGCATTAACCTAGAGATTCAAGAAGCTGAACAAACCCCAAACAGGAAAAATGAAAAGAAATCCATAAGAAGAGACATTATAACAAAAATTCAGAAGACTTAAAAGAAAAAAATCTTGGAAGAAATAACAGAGAAAAAAAATCCTTACCTCTAGGGGAAAAACAATTGTGATGGGTATATAAAAAGAACTCTCAAAACTCAATAGTTAAAAAAAAAAAAGAAAGAAAAGAAAAACACTCAGAAGTTCAAAAAGTATTAAATAAGGAAAAGATACAAAAAAAAAAAAAACTCACTATGGATGCTATACAGATAACAAATAAACACTTGAAAAGATGTTCAACATCATTACCTGTCAGAGAAATGCAGATTAAAACCACAATAGGAAATCACGACATTTCTATCAGAATGGCTAAAATAAAAATAGTAACCACCAAATACTGGAAAGGATGCAGAGAGATTGAATCACTCATACACTGCTGGTAGACACAAAATGATATAGCCACTCTGGAACAGTCAAGTGGTTTCTTAAAAAGACTAAACATGCAACTACCATATAAACTAGCAAGTGCATCTCTAGGCATTTATCCTAGAGAAATAAAAATCATGTTCACACAAAACCTGAATATAAATGTCTATAGCAGCTTTATTCACAATAGCCAGGAACTGGACACAAACTGCATGGGTTCCCTATTGCTGCTGTTAACTAACTAGGACACACTCTGTGGCTTAAAACTACACAAATGTATTGTCTCACAGTTCTGGAGGTCAGAAGTCCTAAAATCAAAGTATTTGCAGGTCTGTGTTCCTTCTGGAAACTTTAGGGCAGAATCCATTTCCTAGTCTTTTTCCAGTTTCTGATGCTGCCTGCATTTCTTGGCCACATAGCTTCAACCTCTCCTTCTATCATCACATCTCCTTCTCTCTCTGCTTCCACTGTTGCAGCTCCTTTTTTTCCCCCCTCTAATTCTGACCTTCCTGCTTCTCTCTTACAAAGCTCCTGTTGATTACATTTGTCCTACCCCCCAAAATCCAGGATAATCTCCTCATCTCAGGATTCTTAATTATCTCTGTGAAGTCCCTTTTTCTGTGTAAGGTAACATTTACCATGGTTTAGGACATGGATATCACTGAGTGATCATTATTCAGCCCACCCAAAGCCAGACGTCCTTCAATGGATGAATGGTAAAATAAAGTGTGATATATCCATACCACAGAACGCTACTCAGCAATAAAAAGAAACAAACTGTTCATACACACCATCCCCCTGAATAAATATCTGAAAAATTATGCTGAATGAAAAAAAGGTCAATACCAAAACATTGTATACTATATAATACCACTTACATAACGTTCTTGAAATGAGAAAAATAGAGAGAGATAGAAAAGTAAGTTGTAGTTGCCAGATATTAAGGAGGGGATGTGGGTGGGTGGGAATTGAATGTGACTATATCAAGGGCAACATGTGGTGATGGAAGTGTTCTGTATCTTGACTGTATTAATGTCAAATCCTGGTGTGATATTGTATTATAGTTTGCAAGATGTTGCCATTAAGGGGAAATGAATAAAAGTTGCACGAGATTTCTCTTAAAACTGCATATGAATCTACAACGATTTCAAAATTTAAAGTTTAATTAAATATTTTTAAAGACTCTGGCTCCCAGCTTTCTCATTCTCTCTTGCTCTTTCTCCCTCACTCTGATGGAAGCCAGCTGCCATGTTGTGAGCTGCCTTACGGGGAGGCCAATATGTCAAGAAACTGAGAGCAATCTCCATCCAACATCCAGGGAGTAACTAAGGGCCTCAATCCAAAAACCTGCCAACAAGCATGTGAGTAAGCTTGGAATCAGAGTCTTCCCCTGTCCAGACTTCATATGAGACCACATCTCTAGCCAAAACCTTGGTTGCAGCCTCGTGAGAAATTCTGAGCCAGAGCCACCCAGCTAAGCTGTACAAAGATTCCTGACCCAAAGAAATGCTACAATAAACGTTTATTGTTTTAAGCCACTAAATTCTGGGGTAATTTTAATGCAGGAATGAAAAACTAATGTGAGCCCTATAACCAAGCAATTATACTCATGGTTATGTATCTAGTCTACATAAGTGCACCAACACTTTTTATACATATTTGTGCTGGCATAGTTCGTAATTTAATGTTCATGTTAGTATAATCTGTAATAGTCAAGAGTTAGAAAAACACATATTCACGAAGGGAAGAGTAGAATAGATAACCGTACTCTTTTCTGTGACAAGGCAACATGAAAACACTGAACTTTTCAATGGGTGCCATTAGCTCACTTAATTAGTGAGTCCTTATTTTACTAGAACCAAGTTCATACGCAGGCTTCATTTGTCTCCCATGTTGGGTTCTCCTTTTGGTTTACACCCCAAAGCTCAGCCATTGCATCTCAGGATACAGCTACTGCTTTATAATTAGATTTTTATTCCGAATTAGCCACATGCTGTGCTGAAGCCAGTCATTCCTCTCAAAACATTAAATTCTTATATTTAGCCCACTCCACTGGCACAGACGCCTCCCATTCCTCAAGACAAGTTTATCTGAGCAATACCATTATCTTTCACCATCACTGGAGCTTGGTCAAAACCACCCTGCCCCAGCTAGATTCGGGGAAGCATTACTTAGATCAACTCCTTTCCTTCCAAAAGGTCTGTAGGACCCTTACGCCCCAGCTCCAATAGGAAAGATATTTTCTGATAGACCGAAAGTCTTATAAAACATGTTCCCTAGGCAAAAAGGTTTATTTGTGTTACATATGTATAATTAAAAGAGACTGCATGGGACTCATTTCTCCAACGTAACCACTTACATATAACTATATAGAATGGAGTTAGCATGTTTTCTTACCAAAAGCAAGGTAGGTAGGTAGATTGATAAGTAGGTAGCCAAAAGTTAACAATTTCTAGTAGGCCACTACATCACATTCAATGACAATCAAATGAAAAAAGGGTAGCTGTTTTGATTGTCACTATATATCACCTAGACTCATAAATTCAAATACAGTAATGAGAGCATTAAAAAAAACAACTTCTCCTTTTATAATTGTAACCAGATCCTGGCAAAGGAAACATGCCTAATTTTTGTTTTTGTAATATATGTATCGCATGGTATACACTCTCTATATGTGTGTGTGTGTGTGTATACACACACATATACACACACACACACGTTAGTATATACATGCACAGAGTTTGTTTACAAACACAAAATAGAAACTGCTAGTGTAAAAACTATTCAATTAATTTAATGAAAGATTTGAAATCTCAGGATCATACCGAGTTTAAACTTTCAGGAATCCCACCCTTGAACTCTGCTTCTATTTGTGGTTAGTAATTCAAGAAAAACACAGAAAGCTCTTGAAGAAATAGCCATAAAATGAAGCAAGCTATTTCTGGAATTGGCTCCCTTAAAGCACTAATTCATTGTCTTTTGCACCTCTCCTTCCGGTCATATGCTTTTATCTCTTTCTCAGATCTCTGCTCATGCCTTGGCCCTTGAAATAGCCCTAAGGAGCACCACTTGCCAAAGTGCTTTCTTTTCCCTTATCGATCCTGGTTTCTCTAAAGTTTCTTCCTGGGACATATCTGTTATCATTTCTCGCGGTAGCCCTCTACTTTTCCCCTGATTTTAAAATGTAAGTAGTGAAATTACATAGAATATTCTTAAACCTAGGAAAAAATGGCCATGTAAGATATATTTTACAAAGATACCTAGAGAAGATAATGATCACCTAAAATTGGCCACGCTTTTCACGCACAAGAGTCAACAGGCTGCAGTGAATTGGAAAATAATGCATACAATAAACTCAGGTTGTCTAGCTGCTTTTTGGGCAACTTGCTTAACTTCTCTAAGCCTCAGTTTCCCCATTGGTAACATGGTGCCAACAACAGGATCTATCACCGAAGGCTGTTGTGAGTAATAGTGAGAGATTGTCCATGAAAACACTTCAGCACAGTGCTAGGCATACAGAAATCATTCAGTAAGTGTCAGCTGCCATATTAATTATTTTATATTCTCATTGCTATTGTTATTCTTATTTTGAAGACATATCAATCTAGCTATCTGATTCTGATAGCACATGTGATGCTTCTTTTGTTCAATTACTTACTGAATTTTTAAACACATATTTTCTAAGCAGCTTTTTATTCCTACCTCTGAGCTTGGTTCTAAAAGCATAGTGGTGAATGAGACAGGTATGGTCTCTGCCCTGATCAGAGCTCTGTGCCATTTTTGGTCTGTTTTCAACGAGACAGCACAACCACATACAGTGGTCAGCACATTGTTGTTTGTTTCCCTTTCCCAGAGAGAGTAAATGAGTATTGAGAAGATACTAGAAAAAGGAAATGGATTTTGTATCACATGCTAACTATGCTCAATCACTTTTGCGTGGAGCCCGGTGTTGAGAAGGATGCAGTGTTCAGGGCCAGACTCACCTGAGAAAGGGGAGTTCACATGATGCCCGTCACAGGTGCAGGGGGAGAAAGTGTCCATACCTTTGATAGATATTTGCTATGTATTCAGTGACTGAACACATGAATTCAAAAATCAGCAAAAGAACTGGTAATTGTATAATTCCAGATTAGCTCCTAGTGGAATTTGTCATTTCATAAAGTTTACTTTTAAGAAAACAAAATTAGTAGCATGAACCGCAGCTGCTGACATTTTCCCCTGCTTCTTGGCGCCGTATTATCTCAGCTGGTCTAGGCATATCTCAGCAATTACCATAGTTCTGCAGGAGGCTCTTGGGTCACTTAAGCTGACACTTTGAAATATTAGTGGGGAAATGCTGCAGGTGCGGCGGGCTGGCAGAGGCCCAGCAGCAAGTCTGCATCAGCCCAGATTTTTAAAAAAGTTTCACGCACTATCCCTTACGTCATTAAGCTTTTCCAATTAGAGGGAAAAATCCTATTTTCTTTGGCAGGCACCGTGTTTCATCTATAAAGCACCATCACTCTCCCAATGAAAAAGAAACCATCATTTTCTAGGATTCTGTTGTGGATGTGATCATCGCTTCTCCTGCTATCAGGGAGCACAGCAAGAGCTGAGTGTGACAGGTTGACAGGACAGAGGATCCTTCTGTACCCACCAAGATAGCCCACTCAGATTTCTCATTTCTCTGAATGCTTCAAATGCTTCCAGACTCTACCACACAGCCTAACATGTAACTCTCTCTGGTCACATGTTCTTCTCTAGGGCTTTCATCCTTGCTACCCTGACTTTCCTCACTAGATTTTGATCATCTGAGACACACCTGGGTATTAGGTAAGATGATTAGCTGAGATAAAAATCATGTATAATCAAAATCAGTTTTTAAACACCCTTAATATTAGATGATATTAAGGATTGATTATAAATGTTAGATGTGATGGGGGAATCGAAGCCATGCAGGGAAGAAAAAGTCCCTTTATCAGTTAGAGATGCATCCTGGAGGGCTTATGCACAAAATGACACAATGTCTGGGATTTGATTTAAAGTAATATAGCAGAAATTAAAAGTGTGGTGGGTAGAAAAACGAAGATTGAAAAAACATTGATAATGATTGAAGCTGGGTAATGGATATGAAAAGATTTATTATACTATTCTCTCTATCTTTGTATATATTTGAAATTTTATAGATTCAGAATGTTAAATATACTTTAAGTGGTGCATTAAGGACAGTATATATATATTATATATACATATTACACACATATATATAGTATACACATATATATACACACACACACATGTAACTTTATTCAGTACTTTTATGCTCACTAACATTTGAAAAGAGTAAACAACAATAAAACTTTATGCAGATGTTTGGATGTTCAAACCATTCAGACTTTTAGAAACTCTCAAAGTCCATAGTGCTGAATCCAGTATAGTGGTTGATTCTAATGGGTTCCTGTCTGCTATCACATTTCTCTCCATGTAATGGTTAATTTTATGTGTCAACTTGATGGAGTCACAAAGTACCCAAATGTTTGGTCAAACATTATTCTGGGTGTGCCTGTGAGGGTGTTTCTGGATAAGATGAACATATCTGAATCAGTAGACCAAGTAAAGCATATGACCCAATCCACCAAAATCTGACTGCAACCACAGGAGAGTTTCCAAGCCTACCTGAGCTCAGTCAACCCCCAGATTTGTGAGCAAAATAGATGATTATTATTGTTTTAAAGCCCATGTGATGCTTCTTTTGTTCAATTACTTACTGAATTTTTAAACACATATTTTCTAAGCAGCTTTTTATTCCTACCTCTGGTGGTGTCTTGTCATGCAGAAACAGACATCCAGAACACAAGAGAAGACAAAGAACATGTTCAAGGTCACATTCTTGAGTCAGAGGCCACGTTGAAAAGAGAAGATGCACTTTACACACCCGATCAGTTAAGCATAATGTGGCTGCTAGTTGGTTTTCCCTAATGCTTCTAAGTCTTTTAAGAACATCTGTGCTTAATTAAGATTCTGTAAGTTTAGTTTCTTGGTCATAATTAAAATAGTTGAACTCATTAGTGTTCTTTGGTCTCTCTCATTGCTTTGTCTTTCCCTTTATTCTTCATTAGAAATAGAGAGAGCCCTGGTCCAGGATCAGACACCCTGTTATCCAGGTAGCTCTAATGTAATCAGGAATTTTTAAATTTACAAATGAAGAAATATAATTCAAAATGGCTTGAATTATTAAAAAAACCCACAGTATTGTGTCAAAGCCACTGAAACTTCCAAGAGGTCAGTGATCCAGGGCCCCAATAATATCATCAGAAATGAGTTTTTCTTCATTTTTCCTCTCTGTTGCATGCCGTGTTGGCTTCATTACTAGGTGAGTTATTCCTCTCTGTTAGCAAATAGTCTTGGCAGTCAACCACCTCAATGGGAAAGAGAGCTTCCGTTTTCTAACAGCTTTAAGTCAATTCCACAAACTGCTGGGGTCAGAGCACATAGCTAGTCCAGTCACTAATGGGCCAAATCTGGGCTCTGTGCCAACCACTGGACCTTGGAGTTTGTTGGCAGGGCCAAGGATGTTCTGGTCAGCCTTACCTGAAACGTATGTACTGAGAATTGGAAGACTATTTCCTAAAAGGAAAACTGAGGTGCCATTATCATAATGGAAAGGAGATAGAAACAGTATTTGTAACACAGGGCTCTGTGGCTTTACAAATACCCCCTAATTTTCCTGGGCTTCTTTTTCTTCGTCAGTAAAATGAGAGGATAGGCTATTCGATTGCTAAGTCCCTATCCATCTTGAAAGTTTAATGATGCACAAGGATGCAGGTGAAACATTATTGCGATAGCAGAAGGAAAACCACTTTTGATACCATCATTGTGAAGAATGCTGCTACTGAAGGCTGTCAAAAACAGGGGCAGGGGCTTCCCTGGTGGCGCAGTGGTTGAGAGTCTGCCTGCCGATGCAGGGGATGTGGGTTCG
>NW_006797334.1:0-202 GCF_000442215.2 Lipotes vexillifer | reverse complement strand
GATGGAGAGATGTACCATGTTCTTGGACTGGAAGAATCAACATTGTGAAAATGACTATACAACTGTAAGCAGTCTACAGATTCAATGCAATGCCTAACAAATTACCAATGGCGTTTTTTACAGAACTAGAACAAAAAGTCTTAAAAGTTATATGGAGACACAAAAGACCCTGAGTAACCAGTGCAATCCTGAGGGGAAAAAA
>NW_006797333.1:0-229 GCF_000442215.2 Lipotes vexillifer | reverse complement strand
GCTTCCCTGGTGGCGCAGTGGTTGGGGGTCTGCCTGCCGATGCAGGGGACACGGGTTCGTGCCTCGGTCCGGGAGGATCCCGCGTGCCGCAGAGCGGCTGGGCCCGTGGGCCATGGCCGCTGAGCCTTCGCGTCCGGAGCCTGTGCTCCGCAACGGGAGAGGCCAGAACAGTAAGAGGTCCGCGTACCGCAAAAAAAAAAAAAAAAAAAAAAAAAAAAAAAAAAAAAAA
>NW_006797332.1:0-276 GCF_000442215.2 Lipotes vexillifer | reverse complement strand
TTTAGATTTATCATACGTGTTAGGGCACATGTTAGTCTTAGTGTACAGGTTAGGTTTATGGCATGGTTTAGGGTAAAAGTGCAGGTAAGGGTTAGGGTAAAACTGCAGGTAAGGGTTAGGATTAGTGTTAGGGTTAGGGTTAGGGTTAGGGAATGGGGACAGTTTAGGGTACATGTTAGAATACGACAATGGTTTATGCTTAGCATATGTATAAGGGAACGCGTTAGTGTTAGCGTAGGGCTTAGGATTAGGGCACGGGTTAGTGTAAGGCTTTGG
>NW_006797329.1:0-246 GCF_000442215.2 Lipotes vexillifer | reverse complement strand
TCTTCTGATCAGTGGGATGGGGTAGAGAGTACATTTTGTCAATTAAGATCCACACATAATCCTCACTGTGAAATAAGCATTTCCTTTTATTTTTAATAAACTCAAAGTGAAGTTGTGTATAAGCAAGGTGCCATAATAATGCATTTCAGTGGAAAGAAGCTCTCTTCATATGTTTGCATTAAATGGAACACAAGAAGGGTCACTCTGACTTCATTTCCATAGCTGACTCCTAAATAGGATCTGCAG
>NW_006797327.1:0-204 GCF_000442215.2 Lipotes vexillifer | reverse complement strand
ATGTTTGCCTTTCCTCTCAGGTAATAATGCATATTAGAAAAGCATAGCCTTTAGTAGTTATCTTATTGGAGTAGCCTCATTAATATGCTTACTACCCTGTAAGATTCCTTTGTCTTCTTAAACATAGTACAAATTACTCTAAAAATGTTACTTAAGCAATGAAATACATACTACACTAGAAATGAGAATAAGTCTAATACCTAC
>NW_006797324.1:0-430 GCF_000442215.2 Lipotes vexillifer | reverse complement strand
TACAGATTATTGTACAACAATGCTTTAGGGTTAGCGTATGTATTAGGGCACAGGTTAGTGTTATCATACGGGCGGTTAGGATTAGGGCACGGTTTAGGGTAAGGCTAACGGTAAGGGTTAAGGTTAAGGTTAGGGTTAGGGACGGTAGAGGGTAAAGGTTAGGGTACTAAAACGGTTTAGGTTTAGCGTACGTGTTAGGGCTCGGGTTAGTGTTAGCATAAGGGTTAGGTTTAGGGCATGGTTTACGGTAAGTCTAAGGGTAAGGGTTAAAGTTAGGATTAGGATTAGGGTTAAGGTTAGGTAATGGGGACAGTTTAGGTTACAGGTTAGGGTACACCAACAGTTTTGGGTTAGTATACGTGTTACCGCACGGCTTAGTGTTAGCCTACGGGTTAGGATTAGGGCAGAGGTTAGGGTAAGGCTTTGGGTA
>NW_006797323.1:0-295 GCF_000442215.2 Lipotes vexillifer | reverse complement strand
TGCAATTTCTGCATAAGATGGACAGGAATGGGGAGAACCAACGAGAGACTAGCTGTAGGTTTTCGGACGGGCACACTGAACTCTAATTTTCCACCAACAATAAGAATGAACCAATGCCTCGGCATGCCATGCCTGAACCAGACTAGGGTCTGAAGCAATGCTGCGGGATGGCGGCCAGTTCACAAAAAAGTGAGGGGAGAAAAGGAGCGCAGGGCCACTGTACTTCTCAAAACTGCAGAGTTATAAATGACAGCTTTCGTCCAAAAATGTATTGAAGTAAGGCTGCGAAGAGAAC
>NW_006797322.1:0-2328 GCF_000442215.2 Lipotes vexillifer | reverse complement strand
AGAATCAGAAGAGTTCTTTGAGGCTATTTGGCCCAGCCTCCTACCTGTTGGATATGAATTTTTAACAAGATTCATCTAATTGGCTTTGTGAAACCATGACAGTTTTTATTAATAAGGAAGGTGTTTGGAAGTTCGGGCTTGACAACATTTATCACAGTGCTTTAAGTTTTGCCATTGTTGTTTTTCTCCCTCTATCTACTACACAGGGGCTCTTAAGTTCAGAGCGTGGGGCCGGGAGTTTGCTTTACAGTCAGCCAGTGAGCCTGTGGCAGGAGTGGGACCTGCTCTGGCTTGGAAGTGAGTGGGAGAAGAAACCTTGTAACTTCTTCCCAGAGAATTTCTTGGTACTAGGGTGGGAGTGGTGGTACCTATTGAATGTAGGTGTTTATAAAACACAAAGAGATAATTACTTTTTCTCATTTGGCTGTAAGCCTGTATCTTTCTTTTTTAGTTCCCTGAAGTCTGAATGTGGTTTGAATAGTAGATTCTGAGCTTCAGAGACCTCATCATTCCAAGGCCCACACGTTTTGTAGGTTATAGGCAGGGCCTACATGAAGCCACTGTGTAAAACAGAAAGTGGTGCTTAGAAGGAAAGTTGCAGCCTGTGAATTTCTGTGGGGCAGCAGAGCTTTGGTGAAAATTAGGAAAGGGCTTCCTTTCTCTGCACAAACTCCCACACTAAGGGGACCTGTTTGCTGAGGAACACGTGGGCTGGATTTGGGCCCGATTCACCTGTTGGCCTAGTACCCTTGTGCAGGTCACAACCTGCTTGTGATATATGGCTGTCCTGATTATAGATAGAAGAAATATTTCCTGCCTCAGTAGCATCCGTTACAGGCAAAACCTAGGTCTCTAGGTTTTAGACATCTGTTTCCCACCAATATTTGAGTGGCAATTGGATGACAGAGCAAAGAGGGAAATGTATTTGAATTAAAACTAGAGACAAATATAAACAATATGAGGCGATCAAGGTGTTTTCAGTAGATTGAGAAGTCTTTAAAAATACCTGCCTGAGTTGCTGAAGTCATATAATTGAAGAAATAGTTCATGGTTTTATACTGGGAATGGTTTAAATAATTTATTGGTTCTTTTAAAAAGTCACCCAAGTGCAGTCTAAATCTGTGAGTCTTTGTGGGCAGATAGAGCCCTTGTGCAAATCAGGAAAAGGCACTATGTCCTCTGGGCAGATACAGTCCCACACTAGGGTGACTGCTTGCCAGGAAACATGGGATTTAAAACTTCCTTGGATGGAGGCTTTTTGTTTTTGCTGAAAGAATTGTTTCTCTGAATTTCATCTTGTTCTTAGCCAGCTGGATGAGCTTTTGGATGCTCTAACACTCTGGGTTTGCTTTAAGGCCCTCAGGCAGTTTGATTGCATCTATGCAAGATAAACCCAATCAGCAGGATGTTGTGTTTTTTGAGAAAAATGGACTTCTCCATGGACATTTTACACTTCCTTTCCTCAAAGATGAGGTTAAGGTAGGTGCCTGAGTTGTTTTACCATCACATTTAGAGGACTTTCCACAGCTATAGAGAAGATTTGTATTTGATATGGCTATGTAAATAGAAGCCCCAGAGTAGATAGTAATAAAAATAGTGGCTTCCTATGACTGAATTTTTCTTTTACAAACCAAATTGTTTTTCTTAAGGAGATTTTGCAGAGAAGAAATAGCATTCCTTCCTCACCCTAGATAAAACACAGAAAGGAAATAAAAATGTCAGTTTTTATTGTTCGTTTTGACAAAAGCATAATTCTTCCAGTGATAAAGATACTTGTCATTTTTAACATTTAAACCTTAAGGAGGTTGTGTACCATTTGGATCTTTGCTGGAGCAGAAACAAATCATGGTAATTTTTAATTGTGTAAAAATTTAAATATATTAAAAGTTGAGAGAAGAGTTTAATGAACTCCCATGCACCTATTACTTACTTTCAACAGATATATACCAGCATTTTGCAAAATTATTTTCATCTATTCTTCACTCTCTGGCCTACACACACACACACACACACACACACACACACACACACACACACACTCTTTGTAAAAATTTCCTAGGGTTTTAATTTTAAAAATCATATTTTCAATATTCATTTCTCTAACAGTTGAGAACATTTTTCTTTATATAAGCACAATTCCATTATCACACCTTATAAAATTAGTAATAATTCCTTAATATTACCTAATACCTCGTCCATATTCAAATTTCCCTGATTGTCTAAAAATGTCACCTTCATTTGGTTAAGTATTTAAACATAATGCATTTTTTTTGAAGTCCTCTACATATGATGACAGAGATTTGTTTAATAACTCCATAGGTTAGTAAT
>NW_006797320.1:0-2598 GCF_000442215.2 Lipotes vexillifer | reverse complement strand
CCTGGGCGGCCGCCCGGCCCCGCCCCGGGTCCCAGGGCTGCTCACCGCTCCGCCGGGGCTGGGCTGGGGGAGGAAGGGGGAGCATGAGGCGGGCGGGGCGCAGGGCGTGACACGTTCAGCCCCGGGAATTCCCTCGGGTCCAACGTGTGCTCGGCTTGACGACGTGCTCGGGCCGGTGCCTGTGCTGTCCGGGTGCTGGGTGTGTAAGTACCGGGGGCGGAGAGGAGAGAATTACCCTCATCTTCGTCTCCAAGTCCCGCGCCTGGAAGCCGAAGGCAGATTTCTCCGGAGATAGCAAAGATACTTTGTCACTTTGGGCGCTGCCTTGGCGCAAATCTTTAATTGCAAGGGAGGGGGGGCGGGAGAGGGGGATAGAGTGTCTCAAGTAACCCAAGCGCGGGTCTCCAGGCGGCAAGGCCCCCTTTGATCAGGAAAATCCAATTATTTGTGTATATACATTTCCCACATAGTGATTACTTCATTAATTGTCCCGCCTTTATCTCCTCCCTTCCCATCCCCCCTAATAATCAGTTCTTTTATCCAGACCAACAAACACACCATAGGAGCTTTGTGGATTCAAAGGATTTGCTTTCGCTTCTGAAAGAGCCGCTATTCTTTGATGATTGGGTAGCGGCAAACTTCAAAGCCATAAATCTTCCCTCTGACTGGCTGGCGGCCCAGCAAAGTCCTTATCAAATTCTTGGAGGTGAGCCTGAAGCGCTCAGACCGCTCGCGGGGCGAGCGAGCGGGTTGCGGCGAGGGGCGCGGGCGGGGAGGGCCCCGGCGCGCAGAGACGGCGCCCGGGAGGGACGCTAAGGCGGCCCTTCGTCCTCGCCTTCGGGTCTCCATGCCTCAGCAGCGCCCTGCTCCTCAGCCAACGGCCCGCAAGCCATAGCCATGGCCGCCGTGGCCGTCCTCCGGAACGACTCGCTGCAGGCCTTCCTCCAGGTCAGGGCTGGGCTCGGAGGGGGCGAGGGAAAGGTGGGAAAGGTCATGTCTCGATCTTTCCTGATATTCTGTGCACCCTGGATTTCAAAGGGAATCCCGCTCGGTGGATACCAATGGAGTGAGACCTAGGGGTGCCCACACCAACTTCACACTGAACCCTGGTGTCAAGAGTGTGGCGTTTGGGGAAGGGACGCGCGTATCCAGGGGTTGTTCGGAGGTGCGCGACTGGCTGAGAACCGGTCCCAGCTCACCGCGCTGGGCCCTCCTGGGGCGGGCGGAGGAAGAGCGCGAGAGTAGCGTGGAAACGAGAGCTTAAAAGATGGGAGGGAAGGCGGATGGGCATCCGGGCTCTGGGTGTTTCCAGACCCTTTCTGGCCGCGGAGCCGGGAGTGGCCCGTCGGATCTCTCTCCCCTCCCACTTTGTGCCTGCCTTCCTCTGAGGCTAGATGGCGTCTCTTTGCACCAAGTAGTTTCACAGGAAGCGCTCCCGCGCTCCGCGTCCAGGTAGCGCAAGCACCAAAAGTTTCCCGGGACTGGTGGGTGCGTGCGTGGTGTGCGGTGGCGGGGGAGGGACACCCAGGACGGGGGAGGGGCGGCGGTATAATAGCTGGCGTGGGTGTGGCGGGCCGGCCCGGAGACCGCGCTTGGAGCGCTAACCTTTTGTCTCTTCTCCGCCCTCCCGTGCCGCCGCCTATGCAGGACCGCACCCCCAGCGCCTCCCCAGACCTGGGCAAGCATTCGCCCCTGGCGCTGCTAGCCGCCACCTGTAGCCGGATTGGCCAGCCGGGCGCTACGGCGCCACCGGACTTCCTGCAGGTGCCCTACGACCCCGCGCTGGGCTCGCCCTCCAGGCTCTTCCACCCGTGGACCGCCGACATGCCGGCGCACTCACCCGGCACGCTGCCATCCCCGCACCCCAGCCTGGGGCTGACGCCGCAGAAAACGCACCTGCAGCCGTCCTTCGGGGCGGCGCATGAGCTGCCGCTTACACCCCCTGCAGACCCCTCGTACCCCTACGAGTTCTCACCGGTGAAGATGCTGCCCTCGAGCATGGCGGCGCTGCCCGCCAGCTGCGCGCCCGCCTACGTGCCCTACGCGGCCCAGGCCGCGCTGCCGCCCGGCTACTCCAACTTGCTGCCGCCGCCCCCGCCGCCTCCGCCGCCCACGTGCCGCCAGCTGTCCCCCAACTCGGCCCCCGACGACCTCCCGTGGTGGAGTATCCCGCAGGCCGGCACCGGTCCCGGAACCTCGGGGGTTCCGGGGGGCAGCCTCTCCGGCGCCTGTGCGGGGGGGCCTCACGCGCCCCGCTTCCCGGCCTCAGCGGCCGCCGCTGCCGCCGCCGCCGCAGCCGCGCTGCAGCGGGGCCTGGTGTTGGGCCCGTCGGACTTCGCGCAATACCAGAGTCAGATCGCTGCGCTGCTGCAAACCAAGGCCCCCCTGGCGGCCACGGCCAGGAGGTGCCGTCGCTGCCGCTGCCCCAACTGCCAGGCGGCGGGCGGCGCCCCGGAGGCGGAGCCGGGCAAGAAGAAGCAGCACGTGTGCCACGTGCCAGGCTGCGGCAAGGTGTACGGCAAGACGTCGCACCTGAAGGCGCACCTGCGCTGGCACACGGGCGAGCGGCCCTTCGTGTGCAACTGGCTCTTCTGCGGC
>NW_006797319.1:0-221 GCF_000442215.2 Lipotes vexillifer | reverse complement strand
GTACTGTGTATGAACCTGAGTTAGGAATAGTGTTAGAGCTTTAGTGAGGGACAGTTCTGGGCAAGATTTAGGATGAGCATCTACGCCATACTTACTGCCAGTGTCATGGCCTTGGGCGTAAATTCATTGTCTGTGTTAGGCACAGAGTAAGGGCGGCTCTGAGGTAGTCACAGCATCAAGGCCTCAGTTAGGCATAGCTTCAGGGCCTGAGTTAGGCACAG
>NW_006797317.1:0-281 GCF_000442215.2 Lipotes vexillifer | reverse complement strand
ATGCCAGAGACTCAGATGTACCTATAGGTGCCTTCAGACAACATCAGCCACCCAGGCTAAAGTTCTGGTTTAAAACATCCCAACATGAATGAATCTCAAAAACTATATGCTGCGCAAGTGAACCAAATCAAAAGGGCACCTACTGTATTATTCAACTTATATGAAATTGTAAACTGGGCAAAAGTCATCTCTAAAGATGAAAAACAGATCCGTGGTTACCTTGGGGTGGGAGATGGGGATACTTTTGCAAAAGCCTAGGAGGAAACTTTCTAGGCTTTTAG
>NW_006797316.1:0-362 GCF_000442215.2 Lipotes vexillifer | reverse complement strand
ACTGTGGCTATTGAGCTCTAAGTGAATAATTTAAACCATTAAGACAACAGACTGAATAAGCCACAGAACAATCCCAGGGGTATGTGGGGACTATGTTCCTGGAGATGCTACATAAACAGAATTTTATTTTACTTATTTTTGAACTGCATTTGTAGTTGAACATAATTGTGAACTTGTAGACACAGATACCATAATATATAGGATGACATCTGTCAAGAGTTTCCACACTAAATTACACCCTTTTGTCTTTAATATACGTTATAACTGGGATTACTACTCAACCGGAAGTCCATACACCGTACCACATACCATTTGGTTTTTTGTTTGCTGGCAAGTATTACAGAGCCCCCCCCCCCCCGGTT
>NW_006797315.1:0-824 GCF_000442215.2 Lipotes vexillifer | reverse complement strand
GGATTTATCTAAGAGCAGTTATTAAGCTTTGAGAATATTGTTGATTTAGTTCTGTCTTCCTGTTGAATATCAGCTTTCCGAAGGAGTAACACATTTATCTGAATTTCTATCTTCAGTGTGTAATATTTCAGTGTCTTGTAAAATCAGTGTCTGATGTATAGAATATCAATAGATTGATAGTGAGCAAATTAATGGGAGAGTCAACATAGGAAAGCAATGTTGAATAATTTTGAAATGCAAACTGACTTCTAGTTTTGGAAACCTTTAATGTAACATTAAATGTTTAGCTCCATTAATCTATAACGATTGACCAGCTGACATATATTGAGACTCTGATGTGCCAAGCAGCTAGCTACTAGACAAAGTTAAAAGAGAAAACAAGATTCCTCCTAGAGTAGTGGGAAAAAAACATACAAATAGAAAAGTTCAATAAATTCCCATATGGGCTATGAATCATTTATGTAGTTGCCATATTAGGACACTCTTATGGGTTGAATTATGTTTCCCTAAAATTCATATGCTGAAGCCCTAAGCTCCAGTATCTCAGAATGTGACTTGATCTGGAGATAGGATCTTTATAGACAATAAAATTAAAATGAGGTCATTAGGATGAGCCCTAATCCAAAATAGAAGGGAAAAGTTGGACATACACACACAGAGGGAAGATAATGTGAAGAGACATAGGAAGAAGACAGCCATCTACACGTCAAGGAGAAAGCTCTAGAACAGAAACTTCCCTCACAGCTCTCAGAAAGAACTAACCCTGCCGACACTTTGGTTTTGCAATTTTGGTCTTCAGAATGGTGAGAAAATAAATTTCTGTT
>NW_006797314.1:0-220 GCF_000442215.2 Lipotes vexillifer | reverse complement strand
GTTTTTTTCCCCTTTTTTTTTTTTTTTTTTTTTTTTTTTTGGCGGTACGCTGGCCTCTCACTGTTGCGGCCTCTCCCGCTGCGGACCACAGGCTCCGGATGCGCAGGCCCAGCGGCCACGGCCCACAGGCCCAGCCGCTCCACAGCATGTGGGATCCTCCCGGACTGGGGCACGAACCCGTGTCCCCTGCGTCGGCAGGCGGACTCCCAACCACTGCGCC
>NW_006797313.1:0-741 GCF_000442215.2 Lipotes vexillifer | reverse complement strand
CATGTGGGATCTTCCAGGACCGGGGCACGAACCTGTGTCCCCTGCATCGGCAGGCGGACTCTCCACTACTGCGCCACCAGGGAAGGCCGGGAGTGGGCCTTTTATGACTGCAGAACACATTGTGCAGGAGCTAGAAGGTCAGGAAACATCTCAGACAGGACTTACATTCACACTGGCACATTTTCACAAGAGTAAGGACCTCACTTGTTTGCCTCTGTATTTGCAGCAACTAGCATAATGCCTGGTATGTTGTAAGCACTCAGTAAATCTTTGATACATTATTAAATAAATCCTTGATTTGTAATACCACAAAGTATTAAGTAGTTGGCTCTGAGAGTGGTATTCCAAGTTTGTTTCTTTCTTTTCTGCTCTTGTACCTTGTATGCTTTTTGTTTCTATCCAAGTTTTCAACAACGAGCACGTACATATTCCTTCTATAATTCCTTTCATAGTCAGAAGTGTTTCATAGAAACAAAAGGAAGCGATTGTGGAATGCAGTCATATGTCCGTGTGGGTGGTGGCAGTGGTGATACTAGCATAGAATAAAGCTCCTGCCCACTCATTATTTCTGCACACCACCTAGTGAAGGCATATACATTATACAGAACAGTTAAGAAGGAAAGGTCATTGTAGAGCCCAGAGAGTCATCTGTGACCACTCTCTTTCTTCCTCCCACCATCTCTCTCTCTCCCTCCATCTCTCTCTCTCTCTCTCTCTCTCTCTCTCTCTCTCTCTCTCTCT
>NW_006797312.1:0-1428 GCF_000442215.2 Lipotes vexillifer | reverse complement strand
GGCCACAACAGGGAGAGGCCAGCAAAAAAAAAAAAAAAGAAAAAGAAATATTTGAGCTCTAATATTAATACTTAGAGGATTTATGAATTATGAAAAAATATAGACCCTGCCCTTGAGGAGGTTATAATATGAACACACGCTTAATATATTAATAAAAATACATAGAAAGACATGACTAAATATAGGTACACGATATGCATTAAACCTGTATTTAGATATGTGTATCTTTAAGTGTGTATGTGCATCAGCCCTCAATTACAAAAGTAAGAAGGATAAAATACAGTTTGGTTTTTAAATTGTTACAGGCAATAAAGGCACCAGATTCTTACCTTGGCTTCCATGCCACCCATTCCCACTCTGGACTTGGTTCCAAATGTCACGGACTGCTGATCACCGGGATAAAATATATCAATGAGCTTTGCATCATCTGACCCTGGGGGGTTGTCAAAGAGGCCTAAAAAGTGGACAAGAGTTGGTAATGCTGTTTAGCAGAAGTGAGCAACCCCCAAGACAGACCTCCACAGGGACCTGCCAACCATAACTACTCTGTACTCAACTCATCCAGATAAATTCTGCTATTCCACCAGCTCGAACAAGAAAAGAGGTCAAGGGATTCGTGGAGTCTACTCACACTGAAAACCAGCTCCGGGAGGACGCACCTTACATACTTTTATAACTTTGCCTGATAAATGAATGTTTGCCAGCATCAGAGCACAGCCATATCCCTGGCACAGAATTTACTGGCCCTGCCCACAGTTTACAGGGAAGCTATCCTCACCTTTGCCATTTCTACTATGATGCTGAACCTTAAGGATGCAACTGAAAAAGATGAGTGGCTTTTGCACAAACAGTGCAACAGCTGTATACTGTTTAATGTGACTCTTTCCAAGGGCACGACATATGAAACAGGTTCTCATTAACTCTCACAGTACCTTTTGAAACAGTCACATTATACTCCCCACATTATGGGTAAGCCTTTCTGAAGGTTAGGCTGAGTCAGCAGAAGAGCGCATGACTCTTGGCTTTCAGTCTGGATTTGTCACCACAAAGCCTGTGTCCTCTTTATAACTGAGTAGCGTGACATAAAATAAGAGGTACACAAAATGTTACATGCATACCATCTGAGATTAAAAATCTTCACAATTTCACTTCAGAAAAGAAATGTGTCTGAGCCTTAGAAGGGGAAAAGAGGGCCTGAGAAAATGGAGTCATGTCAAGGTCTAAGGGAGACACAGACAGGGAGGAACTGCTAGTAGTCAGGAACTGGCTGAAGGACATTTTAGGCAGTGATGTTTTTGGTTTTTAAATTACTGCTTTTCCTGTGCTAAAGTATACCCCTGTGCTCCACTGTTCCAAATCATTTTTTAAAAATTAATTAATTAGGGCTTCCCTGGTGGCGCAGTGGTTGAGAGTCCGCCTGCCGATGCA
>NW_006797311.1:0-215 GCF_000442215.2 Lipotes vexillifer | reverse complement strand
ACAAATGGTGGAAGCAAAGCTATACAGACAAAATCTTACACAGAAGCATACACATACACTCTCACAAAAAGAGGTAAAGGGGAAAAAAATCATAAATCTTGCTCTCAAAGTCCACCTCCTAAATTTGGGATGATTCATTGTCTAAAGGAGGAAAGGAAGGAAAGAAAGAAAGAAAGAAAGAAAGAAAGAAAGAAAGAAAGGAAGGAAGGAAGGAA
>NW_006797309.1:0-401 GCF_000442215.2 Lipotes vexillifer | reverse complement strand
GCGTCCGGAGCCTGTGCTCCGCAACGGGAGAGGCCACAATAGTGAGAGGGCCGCGTACCGCAAAAAAAAAAAGAAAGAAAAGGAAAGGTAGCTCTATAGGTACTAAAATGAGTATATCGCCAAGATAAATTACTAAGTGAAAAAAGAAAACAGCTGCAGACAGTAAGTAAAATATGCTACTATTATTAAACAATTTTTAAATAATGTGTGTGGTTATGATTGTAGATGCATAGTACATATCTTTAGTTTTGTGTGGTATGCGGGCCTCTCACTGTTGGGGCCTCTCCCGTTACGGAGCACAGGCTCTGGATGCACAGGCTCAGCAGCCATGGCTCACGGGGCCCAGCCGCTCTGCGGCACGTGGGATCCTCCCAGACCGGGGCACGAACCCGTGTCCCCTG
>NW_006797308.1:0-11219 GCF_000442215.2 Lipotes vexillifer | reverse complement strand
GCTTGTGTGGCCTCGAGGAGCTTTAGGGCAGGTTTCCTAGACCTCCAGGTTTCTCTAGATAGGACCCAGGCGGAGTGGGACCAGCAGCCTCTGTGCGCCTCCTCATCTACACACGCCACGCCCCTGCCGGGACCTTTTCGGCGTCCCGTTCTTTCCCGCGGGAGATACGGACCTACTAATTCCCGACCGAGATGCGCCGGTGTTTCCGGAGGGAGGGCGTGGGCGAGCGGCGACGAGTCGGGACCTGGAGGGGGGACCCGGGAAGACAGGAGCTCGCGGCGCCCGGCGCCCTGCAGTTCAGGAGCAGGTCGGAGCTCGGGTGTGGTCTCACCTTCCTTTCAGTGAAAATGACACGGAACAGAATGTCAATCAAATGTTAAATAGTAAGATCAGAGTTTCGTCATCAGTTTAGCATGAAATTGTTTGAGTCCTCATCCATGATCTTTCGTTCAGATTATGCAGTAACCGAATCCTGCAACAGCAAAGAAAAACGAGCAGAGACTATCGGGGCAAAGCGTTCCTGCAAGGGGTAGATGTGTGGGCCGGGAACGGGTGTTGAATGGTTTCCGAAAATCGAATGCACGGAAATGTCACGTTTTCGTCCTGAGGGACTAGGCTGCCTCTTTCAGCCGCCCGGATTTGTCTTTTCCTCTTCCATACGTGAAGATTCTTTCTCGAGATCAAGTGGATCCTCCCCAGACGTGAACAAAACGATTCAAGTATTGTGTGTCGACTTCCAGTGGACCTTGTGCTGCATTATACTACTGTGGTCGGTGCTACGGAGCAAAGCGAGGCTAGACACAGGACTGGAGACTATAGGGTCAGGGAAGGTTTCCTGAGGTCCTAACTGCGAAAAGATCAGAGCAAACGTATTGTAGCACCCTTTTTTCTTTTTCTTTTTTTTTCTTTTTTGTCTGCGCCGTGGGGCATGAGGGATCTTAAGTTCCCCAACCAGGGATGGAACCCACGCCCAGCTGCAGTGGAAGCGGGGAGGCTTAACCACACCACTGGACCGCCAGGGAAGTCCCAAGCACCCTTTTTTGATTACTGGTTGTCTCAGGAAGTTTCCTTTCTTAGTGTGTGTTTCCTAAAAATAGAGCATTTTCTTATCTAACCCCAGGATAATTATAAAAATCAAGAGATTAACATGGAGGCAATATTATTATTTACTCTATAAATATTATTCCATTTCTATCAGTTGTCTCAGGAATGTCCTTTATAGCAAAGGAAAATTCAAAATCACATGTTGCATTCTGTATCCTGTCTCTTTAACCCATTTTAGTCTGAAATAATCCCCAGGCCCGTCGTTTTATTTCATTATGCAGGCATTTTTGAAAATTACAGGCCAGTTATTTTGTAGAATAGCCTTGGTTTTTAGGTTGTCCTGTATTTCCCCATAATTACATTCAAGCGTGCTTTTTTTTTTTTTTTTTTTTTTTTTTTTCAGGGCACCCTTTCCTCCCTCTCTCCAGTTTATTGTTTTTTTTTTTTTTTTTTTTTGCGGTACGCGGGCCTCTCACTGCTGTGGCCTCTCCCGCTGCGGAGCACAGGCTCCGGACGCGCCGGCCCAGCAGCCATGGCTCACGGACCCAGCCGCTCCGCGGCACGTGGGATCTTCCCGGACCGGGGCACGAACCCGTGTCCCCTGCATCGGCAGGCGGACTCTCAACCACTGCGCCGCCAGGGAAGCTCCTCGAGTGTGCATTTTTGACACGTAGACGACATAAATGGTACTGTATCTGTTTACATGTTGACTTATGTCCCTCCCCCCCCCAAAAAAATGCTGAAATCCTAACCCCTGGTACCTATGAATGCGACCTTAATTTGGAAATAGAATCTTTGCACATACAATCAAGTTAAGGTGAGGTCAGTAGAGTGGGCCCTAATCCAATATGAATATTGTCCTTATAAGAGGAAAATGCCATGTAAGGACAGAGACACGTAGGGATAACGCCATGTGATGACAAAGCACAGATTGGACTGATGTAGCTGCAAGTTAAGGATCGACTGTCACCACTAGAAGCGAGGAAGAAGCAAGGAAAGATTCTACCCAGACTCTCAGAGGGAGCATGGCCCTGCTGACTCCTTGAGTTTGGACCTGTAGCTTCCAGAACTGTGAGAGAATAAATTTCTGTTGTTTTAAACCACCCAGATTGTGGTACTTTATTATGACAGCCCTATCAAATTAATCCAGTGTCCTCCTCTGGGCATCACACTGCAGGCACGTGAAGTCAGTTTGTTCAGTTATTGGTGGTGTTAACATTGATTACTTGGTTAAGGTGGTGTATCAGTTACCCAGTGCCGTGTAACAAACCACCCTAAAACTTAGTGATTTAAAATAGTGACCATGTTATTTGCTCACCATTCTTTGTGTCAGCAACCGCAGCTGGGCTGAGCCGGGCAGTTCTGCGGCTCTGATGTAGGACCACTCGTGCAGCTGCAGTCAGCTTGTGGGACAGTGGGGCGGGTCAGTCTCAGGGCCCTCAGTTGACGTGATTCATCTTCACTCCCGTGATTTCATCGTCCAATAGGCTAAGTCAGGCTTCTTCTCATGGTGACCTCAGGACAGCAAGTGAGAGCGACTCCCAACGAGCAACTGTTTTTCAGTCTTCTGCTTCCATCGCATTTACTAATGTTCCATTAGCCAAAGCAAGTCACATAGCCAAGCCCAGAGTCAACATGGGAGGGTGCTGCAGAAGAACATGGTACCGGGGCCAGTATTGTAACCCTCTGCCACTGGGGGTGCTCACCAGGTTTGCCCCTTGTAATTATTAAGTAATTTGTGTGGAGATAATTGAGGATATGTAAATATCCGTTACAAAACCTTAACCCAATAGTTTTTAGTATCCACTGTTGACTTGCATTATGGTTGCCAAATGTTGATTTTCTAATTCTGTCATTCATTCTACATTTCTTAGTTGGCATTCTGTTGTAAGGAAGAATTTTCCTTCCTTCCCTATGTAATCAACATGAACTCATGGTTGTGTGTAGTTGTTTATAATCCACGACTGTTTTCATTTATTTTGATGTTTGGTTGTTCTCATACTGGGCCTATGAAAGACCCTTCAGGTTGGCTACTGTGTCCTTCTGACATGTCCATATAACTTTTGGAGCATTTTCTGGCACAAGATAGTCCAGGTTCATCTTGTACCTTCCCTGAGTCCTGAAAATCATCTGTTTCTCCGAAGAGCCAGTAAGTCAGAAAGATAAAAACAAATACCGTATGCTAACACGTATATATGGAATCTAAAAAAAAAACATCATGAAAAACCTGGGGCAACACAGGAATAAAGACGCAGACCTCCTAGAGTATGGACTTGAGGACACGGGGAGGGGGAGGGTAAGCTGGGACGAAGTGAGAGAGTGGCATGGACATATATACACTACCAAATGTAAAATAGATAGCTAGTGGGAAGCAGCCGCATAGCACAGGGAGATCAGCTCGGTGCTTTGTGTCCACCTAGAGGGGTGGGATAGGGAGGGTGGGAGGAAGACGCAAGAGGGAGGAGATATGGGGATATATGTATATGTATAGCTGATTTACTTCGTTATACAGCAGAAACTAACACACCACCGTAGAGCAACTATACTCCAATAAAGATGTTTAAAAAAAGGGGGGTGGGGGGGCCCAGGTACTTCCCTGGTGGCACAGTGGTCGAGAGCCCGCCTGCCAATGCAGGGGACACGGGCTCGAGCCCTGGTCCGGGAAGATCCCACATGCCTCGCAGCGACTAAGCTCTTGCGCCACACCTACTGAGCCTGCGCTCTAGAGCCCGCGAGCCACAACTACTGGGCCCGCGTGCCACAACTACTAAAGCCTGCGTGCCACAACTACTGAAGCCCGCGCGCTTAGAGCCAGTGCTCCACAACAAGAGAAGCCACCGCGATGAGAAGCCCGCTCACCTCAGTGAAGAGTAGCCCCCGCTCTCGCCGCAGCTAGAGAAAGCCGGCGCGCAGCAGCGAAGACCCAATGCAGCCAAAACTAAATTAATTAATTAAAAGAACTAATAATGGGCCTATACTGATATCTTCAATTCCAATTTTCCACTGAACACCACATGGTTCCTCCTCGCCCTCCGCCATTCTGTATTTGTATCTCCTTTCTTCAACAGTGAGAACCTTGACTTCCAGCCTCCATTTGCTCATTAGCTCAATCCTACAATACAACAGCATTGGTACAAAACTGTTACAACCACATAGCTATGAAATACCAACCTACTAGTATTTGCTGTTCTTGTCTTTAGAGTTGAAAACGGTTATGGTCAATGTACTGTGTTCAAAAGTCATTTCTGTTGGTTATTTCTACTCCAGCGTGGTTACACTAGTCATCTGAGATACAGTTAGGTTCATTTGTACTTATATCCAATTTTAGGGTCTTTCCCTCCTGTATTTTTTTTTTAAATGTCATTTATCTTTGGCTGCGCTGGGTCTTTGTCGCTGCGCGTGGGCTTTCTCCCGTTGCGGCAAGCGGGGGCTACTGTTCGTTGCGGTGCGCGGGCTTCTCATTGCGGTGGCTTCTCTTGTTGCGGAGCCCTGGCTCTGAGCGGGCGGGGCTTCAGTAGTTGTGGCTCGCGGCCTCTAGAACGCAGGCTTAGAAGTTGCGGCGCACGGGCGTAGTTGCTCCGCGCGGCCTGTGGGATCTTCCCGGACCTAGGGCTCGAACCCGTGTCCCCTGCATTGGCAGGAGGATTTTTAACCATCGCGCCACCAGGGAAGTCCTCCCCCTGTATTTTTTTCTAAGCAGCAGTTTTTCTTTCTTTCCTTCTTCCTTCCTTCCTTGATTTTGGCTGTGCCGGATCTTAGTTGCGGCACGTGGGATCTTTAGTTGTGGCCTTTGGGATCTTTACTTGCGGCATGTGAACCCTTAGTTGCGGCACGCATGCAGGGTCTAGTTCCGTGACCAGGAACGGAACCCCGGCCCCCTGCATTGGAAGTGCGGAGTCTTTCCCGTTGGACCACGAGGGAAGTCCCTCCCCCTGTGTTTTAAAAACATATCCAAAATGTTAACAGAGTTCCCCAAATAATTACATAGAAAGGTACGCTCAGAAAACTGTCACTCTCTCCTTGCACTCACCCATATAGGCAATTTCATCAGTTCTGGTTTAACACTCCTGGGTTTCTTTTTGACAGACGGTGTATAATTTTCTTTTTTTCACATTTTTCATAAACAAAGGGTAGCATGCTACATATATGCGTGCACTTTATTTTTTTCACTTAACATCGTCAATGCGCCCTATCTAGAGAAACCTGGAGGTCTAGGAAACCTGCCCTAAAGCTCCTCGAGGCCACACAAGCCAAAGAGAAAGTAACAGACTAGAAAGCCGCCTGAGGGTTTCCCGCCCCCAAACACAGCGATTTCCCAATGGGGAAAAGGTTAGACATAGACGGTGCGAAAAGTGAAACCCCTCAATGTAACTTTAAACAGGAACCTAATGTTCATTTTAAGTCGAAGGCTCTGAGCGGATCCCTCCTGCGTTCTCCCTGCTGTCCTCAGCGGGCTTGGGGAAAGACTAGAGGCGCGGGACTTCCGGAGAGGGGCGTGGCGTATGCAGATAGGGATGCGCGCAGAGGCTGCTGGTCCCACTCCGGCTGGGCTTCCGCGTCCTGCGTGTGGAGAGCCGAGGACTCGCGAGGTTGTTCCCGGGGTGGGCGAGGCCGGAGCGAGGGGCATGCAGGGGCGGAGGGCGCGGAGAGGGCGTGAGGGAAGTGAGCGTGCGTGAAGAGGTGGGCGATCGCGAGGGTGTGGGACGAGGGGAGCGTAGCAAGTCATACTTACCTGGCAGGGGAGATACCATGATCACGAAGGTGGTTTTCCCAGGGCGAGGCTTATCCATTACACTCCGGATGTGCTGACCCCTGCGATTTCCCCAAATGTGGGAAACTCGACTGCATAATTTGTGGTAGTGGGGGACTGCGTTCGCGCTTTCCCCTGGCGTTTGACTCGGTGAACTAACAGAACGTAACTTTTTGTAGCGGGCTTGGTAAGTCGTGCTCAGTCGTCGAGCGTTTCTGCGTGCTACGTGTCCTTGCGGTTTCTGTCTGGGGGTGATTACTGTGCCCTGCCGAGCACTCCTCAGACAGCGCCTACTGTGCTGCGGAGTGAGCGTACAACGCGCGTTGTTTCGGTATTCTGACCCGGATTTTCTTCGTCGGTTAAGTCATCCACCGGTTTCCTGTTTCGTGTGGCGTTCGCTCGCAGCGTCCGCGTTGCCAGGTACCGACATACCGAAATCAACGTTTGTGAAGAAGGCAGTGTCTGCAGGAACGTTTGCCGTTTGTCCCACCGCGAGTGAAACCGGAGGCTATCATACTAACAAAAATCAGCTGACAACACACACTCTGTAGATCGGTTCCGTATAGAACCCCGAAAATAATGTAACTTGACTTATGAAATAGCAGTAGAACCACAGGCACAGAAAACAGAGTTCTGGAGAAACCTAAGTCAGGAGTGCGGGGTTGATTGAATATGGAATGCTATATATAAAATAACGAAGGTTACCTGTGAAGAACATTCAACTTCTATACGGCATCCTGAAATAACGTATAATGAAAAACAACCCGAAGTTCTACTACACCTCGAACTGGCCACAGTATTGTGAACACTTAGTTTAATAAGTAAAATTTTAAAAAAGGAAGTATGGAGCCAATTCCCTGCCTGTCCGTGGTTAGGACCCCGTGCTTCCACTACCACGGCCCTGGGTTCAATCCGTGGTCAGGAAACTGAGATTCCCGAAGCTTACGGGTTTAGCGAAAAAACCCCTAGATATGTATTTACATGTTATATATACAACACCTGCATAAACACACACGCGTACACATATATGTAACTTATTGATCTCAGGCTTCAGAACAAAAAACAGTGGAAACTGTTCTCCAGCAGGTTCTGAGTCCAGGTAAGATGAAAAATACGGTGTCCTTCGTACAGAAAAATCACGGAACACTCCCTGTTCAGCTTCATCAGCAATGTCTCCGAACCCCATTTGCGTGAGTCCTAGGGTGAGAGCTACTAAGGACAGAACCAAAAACCCAAACAGAGCCCCTGAGCCCTGGGAGAGGGCGCACCAGGCCACGCCCTCAGCCTCCAACCTAGCCTCTTTCAGTTCCTTATCACTTTAGGAGAATGTGATCATTTTTACAGATAGCAGGAAAAAATGCAAGTCAAGTGTGTAAGCACCTTATTTTTCTCACATACCTGCCCCTTCTCTTCATGTACGGCTTCTGCTGATTGAAGCTGTAGGGGAGGCAAAACTTTACTTTTTACCCTTTGAGGGTCTCTGGCAGGGCCTGAGTACTAATGGATGTAAAACAGGAGGGGGGCACTTCCCTGAGGGTGCAGGGATTAAGAATCCGCCTGCCAATGCAGGGGACACGGGTTCGAGCCCTGGCCGGGGCAGATCCCCACATGCCGCGGAGCAACTACGCCCGTGCGTCGCAACTACTGAACCTGGGCTCTAGAGCCCACGAGCCACAACAACTGAGCACGCGCGCCTAGAGCCCGTGCTCTGCAACAAGAGAAGCCACCGCAATGAGAAGCCCGCACACCGCAACGAAGACTAGCCCCGGGTCGCCGCAACTCGAGAAAGCTCGTGCACAGCGATTAATTAAAAAAAAAAACAAAATATTATTTTTTAAACAGGAGGAAAACATGCAGATTTTTACATGTATGTAGATGAAAACCCAAAGAAGTTGTTAAGTGGGTCTCCGAGGAACCCTGGTTCCTTTTTTTAAAATAAATTTTACTTTTGTCTGCGTTGGGTCTTCGTTGCGGCGCGCGGGCTTCGCATTGCGGTGGCTTCTCTTACTGCGGAGCACGGCGCGCAGGCTTCAGTAGTTGTGGCGCACGGGCTTAGTTGCTCCGCCGCACGTGGGATCTGCCCAGGCCAGGGCTCGAACCCGTGTCCCCTGCATTGGCAGGCAGATTCTTAACCACTGCGCCACCAGGGAAACCCGCCCTGGTTCCTTGTATTGGCCCTGGTTCCTTTTGTTGGAGAATGATACCGAGAGACCAAAATCTGGTGTGTCATTGCTGTTAGGCCCTGTACCTATTTTACTCAGTGGATTATATTCCGTTATTATCATTACCTTGATTTGGCAGTGGGAACCCTTTCGAACTGGCTCTTGTGTGCTTGACATGCCACCGAATCAGTCACTGTACATTCCTTTACTTTTGGGCACACTTGCATGTTCCAGGCTTGTATTTTCCCCACCTAAGAGCCTCGCCTCCCCTGGGGGCTGATATGCCCCTCCGCCCTCCTGCCCACAATGACTTTCTGTCGCAGTGAGGCTTACTGGGGAGCGATGGAGAAGGACCATCAGGCTTCTCAGGAGAGAGCACATCCAGGGCTCCGCAAGGCCCACGGATATCCAGCCTCGGCTCCCCTCCTTCGCCCACCTACCCGATTCCTTTGGCAGAGGCGGCTGCTTCCTGAAAGAGGTCAAGGTTCTGTGGACTTCCTGGAGACGCACTGGAGTCCAGAGGGAGGGGCAGAGGGCACAGGTGTCCAGGTTGGACTCCTTACAAGCGTTTCTGATCCCACCTGGTGTGTGCCCACAGCCCAAGACCGCTAACCCACCCAGCAAAATTCCCACAGAGGCACGGCAAGCCACACCAAAGTGGCCTTCCCTCAGCTGGGTGTGTCGCCGCTCCCTGACCGGGCAGCAGGCACCTCTGCCCCTTGGAGGGTGGAGGGGCAGTGCCTCAGAGGTCCCCTGCTACTATTCTCTCTGACACCCAGACAAGAAGAGTTGTCCGTGCTGAGACTCACACTCCCCTGTGCCGGTCACCCAAACCCACGCACCCCGCCCACTCCCCCAAAGCCAGGTTCCCAAGGGTTCCACACCTCCACATCCCGTCGGGGGTATATCCAACGAAGGCCTGAGGTTCTCTCTTTGGTCCTCATCCGCTGGTCTCTGCAGATGGTGACATTTGAGGCTGAGGTCTTTCTGTAGCTCCAGAGCAATAGACTCTTCCTGAAGGTCACCTGTCAGACTGCAGTGGCACGGCCTCCCAGGCCCACGGAGACTCCACAGACTCCAGGTCAGCCCCTCTTAGTTAGCAGTGGGACCGTGAGGAGGGCTGAGACCGCAGCGGGGCGGGGGGCGGGGGCAACCATAGGAGCTTGCCAGGAGAGGAAGACGGGTGGGGAAACGCAGTCTCCGGTTTGAGAGGCAGAACCAGAACCGAAAATGGGCTTGTGGGCTCAGGGGTCAGGGGAGGGCAGCGCTGGGCCCCTGAGGTTTCAGAGAGCCTCGCTCCCATCGGGGTTCTGCTGTGACTCCTCTCGGTGAGTCTCCGGCGTTTCCTTCCCACAGGAAGGGAGGGGCAAGGACCACCCGCGGCGTTCTTCTCGGCACCCACACATCCTACCCCAACCAGGCTCTGTCCGCAAGGTGAAGCTGCTCCTTACTGCTGAAAGCCCGGCCGATTTCCTCCTGGGTGCTCTCTGCTTGGGCCTCAGCAGCTTCCTCTTGGCCCTGCCAATTCAGCCTCAAGGACCCAATAAAGGTAGCCAGCTGGTCAGAAGCCACAGGCCAGTGGTTTGTGCAAGGAGGTGAGGTTGAGAGCCCCTCCATGATGGCAGCTCCCCACCTGCCCACCACCCCACCCTCCACCCTTCTGCTCCCTGCCATCAGCCCCCATTGCCCCTGGCTCTCAGGGCTCTCTGAGCTCTGCCTGTGCTTTTGCTGTCAATCTTCCTTTCTCTCTCTTTCTCCCGCCCCACCCCGTTTCTATCTATCTATCTATCTATCTATCTATCTATCTATCTATCTATCTGTCTATCTATCTATCTATCTACCTATCATCTAATCTATATCTATCTATCTATCTCTCTATCATCTATCTACCTATCATCTATCTATATCCATCAGATGTAGCAGAAGAATGGGTGCGGGCGTTTTCCCACCCTTGTACAGAGTGTGAGCGATCTTTGCTCTTTCGGCGGGAACTCAACCCCTCCAGCGGCTACCAGGAATAGGTGCGAAGGCATATGAAAGCTGAGGTTTCCAGGGGGCCACACCACCCCCCTCCCCCGCCCTGTCCTCAGACTGACAGGACACCTGAAAGGTTCTCATAGGCACTGTCAAGGCCCACTGAGAGCCCTGCTGCGTTTTGCTCCTGCCGGTGTCGGCTTCCGCGCAGGTACACAACTGTCAGTGTCTTGGAGGGTGGCAGAATGTGGCTTGGAAGATCTCGGGGTGGCAGTTCTGCCCCACAGATAGATTAAGACGGTTGGGAAGGTTCTCTGTCTCCCTGGGTCTGTACCTGTAGAGACCATGGGAAAGACAGGGAAGGAGAGAGAGAGGTTGGGAGATTGAAAGACTGTGACTGGGAGAGACAGAGACAGTGTCTTTGGGGGGCAGAGCTGGGGACTGAGCCCGGGAGTGAGAGGGGCTTTCCAGGAAGGGTGCCGTAGTTGTCCCTGACCGTGTGATGGCCTGTGTGCTTGTCGGCCTCCAGGGCTTTGGGTGGGCACCTCCTGCGTGCCCACCTGTTTGGCAGGGATGTGCGCGTGTCGAGCAGAGCGGGGGCGGTGGGTGAATAAAAGTGGAGAGGGCGCGGTCCGCGGTGGTGCCGGCGGGGCTGCGCGCTAAGGCGGGAGCAACCGGGCTGCGGGCGGGTGTGTGGCCTGCGGGCGGGAGGAAGGCGCAGGCGTGTTCCCTGGCCACGGCCCCCACGTGGCTGTGCGGGCGGCCCCCAAAGGCTTTCCCGCCTCTGGCCGGGGAGAGAGGATGCTGCGTTGCCTCAGGGCCTTGGGCGGGGCTTGGCCCCGGGGGGGGGGGTGCCCTTCACGAGGGCGCAAAAGCGACGGGCACCTCCTTCGAGCCGGAATCGAACCAGCGACCTAAGGATGTCCACACGTGTCGGGCCTACAGTCCTCCGCTCTACCAGCTGAGCTATCGAAGGGTGCGCGCCGCCACACCCGGGCCCTTAACTCTTTCTGGAAATGCCGGAGCACGGCACTGGGACGCCCGAGGTGAGACAGGCCCAGGGCTGTTTGGAGATGAGTTAGAACAGGCGAGGGCAAAAATGGGCTGAAACTTTCTTTTGCTGAAAGCAAGGCGAGACCGGGCCCGAGCCCCGACCCACCCCTTCAACTGCGGGGCGCCGCGCGCCGCGAGCTCCCGTCTTCCCGGGTTCCCCGTCCAGGTCTCGATTCGTCGCCGCGCGCCCACGCTCCCCCGCCACGAGAAAACTCGTTCCGGTGTCCCCCACGGCG
>NW_006797307.1:0-219 GCF_000442215.2 Lipotes vexillifer | reverse complement strand
GCTCATTAAGATATCAAGGCAGCCAACTCAAGGACACCTGTATCTCCACCCACATCACTGGGCCAAAGGCCGGAACCAACGATGTTCTTCTGAGCCTTACTCTGTCCACACGGGCACCGGTCAGTAGTAGAAGATGTCAACAGCACTTGTCCGGAGAGGGCACTGAACACAGAACGGCCTCTAGTTGGAGAACACGCCCAACTCCATCTCACTTACACA
>NW_006797306.1:1045-1213 GCF_000442215.2 Lipotes vexillifer | reverse complement strand
CGAAGAGAACTTGAATGTGAGGCAGAATTGCAGGAAACCAATTTCAGGAGGTGTTTTGGAATTCCATTTAAAGCTTATGAAAATGGGCAGAACGCCGACCAGGATGCCCTTGGCCAAAAAGGGCGTATGCGTTTTTTCCTGAATATATTCATGAAAAAACGCATACGC
>NW_006797306.1:0-891 GCF_000442215.2 Lipotes vexillifer | reverse complement strand
AATTGCCAACAGCCACCCTGGAGAAACGTATGGTATTTCCTGAAACATCGAAAAAAAAAGTTACATAGCCTCGGGCACTAGGCTTAGGGAAACAGAAATTGAAAACACAGAGCCACCTCAAAGTTTGGGGCTGCCCTCTTTACAGGAACGTCGTCCACGGTACAAGATAAATACCCACGAAAGGAAAAAATGGATCACCAAGTTGTGGCACTTACGTGCCATGGAATATCAGTCAGCAATGAAATCAATGTCATCAGGCCCATAGCATCTTAGTGAGTGTATTTAGGTACGATGATTCCAAGTGAAATGTGTCACACGGAAAAAGAAACATCATACGGTATCACTAATACACGGATTGTAAACTTTTCTACACATGGAAGGAATTACAAAGCAGAAGAGAGTCTCTCATTAGGAAACAAACTTATGCTTGCGTAAGGGGAAAGCTGAGTGGGGGTGCTGCATAAAACCAGACATTGAAATCAGCACAGATACCGTTCCAGAAGCCAAATACGTAATAGACAAGATCTACTCCTTGCTCCACAAAATCGACTCAACACCCAATATTCAACGCATAGGAATAGATCTGACTGGTAGGAATCTTAAAACCTAGGTATATATATGTCTCCGTAGGAGTATCAGGCGTGTGTAGAGCGACATAAGCGCAGCAGTGGACATCAGCGAAATCCCATTATAATGATAAATTTCAAAACCAAAACACAATGACAGTGAAATAGAGAGACATTCTTACTTAATTCATTCAGGTCTCGGGATGAAACCTGGATTTACCACATCTACACACACAGCTGTGTGAGACATAAGGATGCACAATAGGGGCTGACAGGATTGGTGAGGTTTGGTAAGCAAAGGCACAGCCTTTGAAGTCATACTGCA
>NW_006797305.1:0-8303 GCF_000442215.2 Lipotes vexillifer | reverse complement strand
CATGTGGGATCTTCCTGGACCAGGGCTTGAACCCGTGTCCCCTGCATTGGCAGGTGGATTCTTCACCAGGGAAGCCCATAGAAGAGAACTTCTAATTAGAAGTTCTAATAAGTTCTCTTCTTCTTAAATTAGCACGTTAGCACCAATATGCACTGTCTTCCTACCTCTTATTATCCATCTACTTTGCACCAGCTCACATCCCTTTTCATTATTACTCAAGGTCATTGCTATAACAATTGTCCTGTCTTTCTTCTACATCATCATGTTTCCTCATCTATTAGACTATTTTCACCAGTATCAACAGTGCTGGAACTTATCTTAAAAACAACAACAACAAAACTCTTCCTGACTTACTTTCCTTTTACCGCCACCAATTTTTCTCCTTACCTTTGTGGTAAAACTCTTTGAAAACTGTCTCTATACTTCCTGCCTCAGTTTCTCTTACTTAGTTCTATATCTTATGCTCCTACCACTCAAATGAAACATCTCTTATCAAGGTACCAATTGATTCCAAATTCTTAAATCCAATGGACACTTCTCAGTCCTCATGCTATGTGACCTTCAAAAACATTTGACACTACTGACCCTTCCTTCTCTTTGATATATTGTTTCTTGCTTGGTTTCCTGGACACTGCTGCTCCTGGTTTTTCTCCTATCCCACTAACTTTTACTTATTAGTCATCTTTGGTTCTTTTTTTGCTTTTTTTTGTTTTTCCTTCTCATTTCTCTGATTTCTGAATGATGGAGGGCCCAGGTCCCATTCCTTGGTCCTTTTAAAATTTCTGTATACATACAAACTCTTAATGAGCCTTAAAGATCTTCACAAGTCTCATGGATTACATGTTGGTAATAGTGTGATGGCTACCAAATTTATTTCCAGGATGGTCTGTTCTCTGAATTCCAGATTTATGTATTTCATTGACTACTTGAGATTTCTACTTACATGTCTGATAGTTATTTCAAACTTAGTATGTTCCAAACTGAGTTTCCCATATTTTTTCCCAAATCTACTGCTCTCCTAATCTTTTGCATCTTGGTAAAGTGCAACTGTATTCTTCTAGTTGCTGAGGCAAAAAGTCTTGGAGTCATCTTTGATTTTTCTCCTTCTCTTACAACCTGTATCCAATCTGTCAAATCTTACTGGCTGTACCTTCACAATATAACCACAATCTTACCACTTTATATAGCTTCTTCCTTCAGCTCCTGTATGTCTTTACTCAAATGCTGCTTTCTCAGTGAAAGTCAAGATGTGCCACATTGGACCTTCACACCTACCCACAACAGTCTTTGCCCCCTTTCCTGTTCTGCATTTATTCTTTAGCTCTCATTACTATTTAACATACTATGAATTTTACTTGTGTACCTTTTATATTGTCCATGAAAGCGAAGACTTTTTTTTTGTTTACTGTTGTGTCCCTAATGCTTAAATCAGTGCCTGACACATAGTTGGAATTTAGTAAATATACACTGGATGAGTAACTAAAAAGAATTATTACTGAGAAATAGGGAAAGTAAGATATTTAGAGCCATGTGTACAAGAGCAAATAGGCCCTTGGTTATTATCTCCATGGTTCTCCTGTGAGTAAAATTTTAGTTTCATGAGGTAGCAGCTTAATAACAATAACAACTGAGTACTTATTATGTGCAGAAGCTATCCCACATGCTTTATTTACTTCTTCTTATTTAAGCTGTATAACCATAAGAAATAGCTATCATTATCTTTGTTTTACAGATGAGGCCAAGCCACTTACTCAAAATCACCTTGCTAGGAAATGATTATGCTGGGATTCAAAACCAGTTCCATCTGACACCAAAGTTCATTTTTTTTCACTGTAATACCTGGCTTACTTTTTGGCTCTTGGCTGGTGTTTTTGTTAATGGGGGTATTAATGTAGGCAATAAACTTGGCAGAAAAAATGAATGACATGCCATTAAGCCTGCTGAGGTCATCATTTTCTTTATTACACAAACTTCAGTATTATGCAATTTTAATATCTTCTTTATTTGTAGGGAGATCTGAATAGCCAAAATGTAAGGCAACTATTATTGGCATTTTTAATTGAAAATTAAAGGTTGCTCTGTATCAGAATTTGCATGCACATAATAGTAAAGACAGATATACTTGAACTTTTTTAGTATAATATTTGGTTGTTTAAAATGGAATTTTATTTGTTTCGACTATTTCTCTTGCATTTAGGTGGCAATAAAAAAGCCCTCCTGCAGCTAACTTAATAACAGCAAATTCTCATGGATGTAATGCAAATATCTGCTGTGAGGCGAAGCCTGATTCATTTAATTTATTTATTTCTGAATTCATTACATTGATTACACTGTAATGGGATTCAGGGGCTTTAAAAATGGAAGAGAAAATTGGATAGGTACATGTGAGAGAAAATTAGTGAGCCATTTGCCCTTCATTTGGACCAGACATTGTGATTTTTGTTTTGAGCTTTGTAACTCATTCACTTTGTGGGATTGTGATAAGCAACATAGATTTCACTCAATTTTCCAAATGTAATTTGGAACAAATGTTTCTATTCATATATTTTTAGTTATGTGATAAAATGTGTTGATAAATTAATCTACTTTCATATATGAAACTTCATTTCCTAGATCAAAGAGAATGTTCACTGTAAATCACACCTATTTGAGTCATCCAATGATTTAAGCATTAGAAGAACTGATTACTAGCTCCAACATTTACATTTTCTTATTATCTCTGTGCCTTGATTTCTTTCTCTGGAAACTGAGCATAATCCTCATCTTGTTTATTTTATGGACATATTGAAATTTGCATCAGGCAATTTATGAAAAATCACTTTGTAAATTGGAGTCTCTATGTAAAATGATACATGTAAAATGATAGTGATTTTATTACTATTGTGTGGCTTAAAGGGATAATTAAGTGTTTTATTGACTTCATACTTTTGCCAAAAATTTATGGTTTTGGATTATAACATTTGTCTTTTTAGATTATTTTTTAGTTAATGCAGAATTTCCTGGAGTAAAAGATAAGCCACTTATGGACTTCGACTATAGCACTGGTAACTGATCAACACCTTAGAGCTTATTCAGATTGTATTTTCTTTTTCACATTCATTTTTCTTTTGTTACTAAAATAATTAATATTGATATTTACATTGTTTCTATTTTTTTGTGGTTATAATGAAAGCAGGGCACATTTGAGTGCACAGGGCTTTCCATTAAGTTTGTATAATTTAATCCCAGGTATTCTGGTTGACATTATATGTACTTTACAAAAACTTTTGCCTAGATCCTATTTGGGTTAAAATGGAATATCTTTTTATTGGTCTCTCCTAAATTCTTTGTTTTAAATCTATAATTTTAAATCTACAAGAGGATCATTGGAACATCACATTCCACACTATATGTAAGTACTGAAACATAATCAATTTTTGTGTCAAAAGAGCAAAAGAAAGAATAATAAGACTTTTTGTTATTGATTTTTAATTTAATTCTATTGTGGTCAGAGAACCTAATTTTTAAAAAATCTAAGTCTGGTTGATTTACAGTGTTGTGTTATCTTCAGGTACAGCATAGTCATTCACTATTTTTGTAGATTATATTCCATTATAGGTTATTACAAGTTAATGAGTATAAATCCCTGTGCTATACGGTAAATCCTTATTGCTTTTCTATTTTATATATAGTAGTTTGTATCTGTTAGTCACATATCCCTAATTTGTGCCTCCCCCTTCCTTCTCCCCTTTGGTAACCACTAGCTTGTTTTCTATGTCTGTGAGTCTGTTTGTTTTCCATATACATTCATTTGTATTATTTTTAGATTCCACATATAAGTGGTATCATACAGTATTTGTCTTTCTCTGTCTGACATTTCACTAAGCATAGTATTTTCTAGGTCCATTCACATTGCTGCAAATGGCAGTACTTCATTCTTTTTTGTGGCTGAGTAATATTCTGTTGTATATACATACCATATCTTTTTATTTCAATCATCTGTTGATGGGCACTTGTGCTGTTTCCATAGAATGTACTTTTTTCCCCTTGGCATATTATGCTTTATTATTTCAAGAAAGGTAAAAATGCAACTGAAATGCAAAAAAGATTTGTGCAGTTTATGGAGAAGGTGCTGTGACTGATCGAACTTGTCAAAAGTGCTTTGCAAAGTTTTGTGCTGGAGATTTATCTCTGAATGATGCTCCATGGTCAGGTAGACCAGTTGAAGTTGATAGCGATCAAATCAAGGCATTAATTGAGAACAAGTTGTTTTAAAAATAGAATGTACTTTTTGTATGACTTTGTCCTTGATTTTATGGCTCAGAATATGATTTATTTTAGAAAATATTCTGTTTGCACTTAGAATGCATATTTTACTGTTGTTGGGTAGAGTGTTCTATAAATGTTAATTAGATCGAGGTGTTTGATAGTGTTGTTAAGGTTTCTATATCTGTAGTAGTTTGATAGGGCTTTCATAACAAAATTCCACAAACTGAGTATCTTAAAGTCTGAGATCAAAGTGCTGGCAGAGCCATGCTCTCTCTGAAGGCACTAGGGAAGGATTCATTCCAGGCCTCTCTGCTAGCTTTGGTTGTTCCTTGGCTTGTGGCAGCATAACTACAAATTTCACATAGCATTATTTCTGTGTGCTTGTCTCTGTGTCCAAATTTCCCTTTTTTAATAATTCAATCCAATCATATTAAATTAGAGACCCATCCTACTCTAGTATGACCTCATCTTAATTTAACTAACTACATTTGTGATGACTATTTCTAAATAAGGTCACCTTCTGAGATACTGAGGGTTAGGATTTCAGCATATGAATTTTGGTGGGGACACAATTTAATCCATAACAATATCCTTACTGATTTTCTGTCCACTTTTATATGTATTATTGAGAGACAGGTATTGAAATCTCCAACTCTAATTACAGATTTGTCTATTTTTATATTTTCTTATATTTCTGTCAGAGTTTGCTTTATGTATTTTTAAGCTCTATTGTTAAGTACATAACTCTTAGAATTGTTATATTTTTTGATGAATTAACTGCTTTATCATCATGACATAAAATTTTTTATCCTTGGTAAATACATGATATTTTTTTGTTCTGAAATTTACTTTGTAAAATATTAATAAAGACACTAAAGTTTTCTTTTGATTTGTGTTTATCTTTTTATCTATATCTATATATCTATTTATATATTCTTATTAGTCATCTTTGCTATTTGTTTTCTCATTTCTCTGTTTTGATTAATGAGATATGGATTTCTGGAAATGTCTTGTCACATAGGCCCTGTAAAGATTTGGTACAAAATGTTTCATAGCTTAAGCACTCCTCACTGTCTGAAGAGATGTACAGACCTCACTTGGAGGCCTCATCTATTATTCTGAGCCAGACAGCACACGTGTGATACATAAAGAGTGTACCTGGGGAGGCACGTGAAATGTCTGAGATGTCTCCTTGCTTCAATTATGCTTCTTGATTGCACGTATCCTTGAAATTATTAACATAGTTTGATAGTGAGGAAGAGCTCTGATTTATGGGAATCTGATTCTTGACAGTCGGACCCTTTGTGTTGGGTCATACACAAACATTTAGACACATATCTGCAAAAAAGAGAATTTAAAATTTTCTAAGACATTTTGATTTCAAGGTCCCATTTTGCTTCGTAGTAGCTGAGGCAGAAGGCTTGGGGCATGGTAGGGGAACACAAACTTGCCAACTGAAGATTTATTACTCTTTTCAGATTTAAAACAGATAAATAGTAAATTTAAAACTGGTAATTGTCATTCCATTCAAAGTTCTAATCCCACTGTTTTCTCCCTATTATATTCTAACGTGGATGCAGGAGGTAGGAGGAAGTTTGCTTGTCCTCACTGAGATGAGGGGTGATTTGTCTAACTGAGGATCCTCTGCTATTATCTGTCTCTCTCTCTGTTGAGCGGGTCTCATCTTGGCACATGACTGAGACTCAGTTATGTCATCCCTCAAGCCCCAGACCCTTAAATCACCTCACCCCTCACCATAATGGCCCAATGTTAATACCACTGGCTTTAGAGCATGTGTGAATGCTTGAAGATTTTTCATAACTCATGAGCCAAAACAATCTTTGGGGAGGGGTGCTTCCTCTAATCCTCTTCTGCCCAAATGTTCTCCACACAATTTCTACTTTGCTGTAGCTGTTCCATATTGTGGTAGATGATTTTCTTTTAGAATCTCTAGTGGTAGGTGGGGCAAAACCTGTCTAATTTCAACTTTACCCTCTCTCATGCTTTGATGTCATTGCCTCTTGCTAATAAATTGAGGGAGTAAAAAGTAGCTTGGCATCCCACCATTTTTGCTCTACTCGTGGCACCTCCTACCCCTTTCAGCTTATCTCTGCCAATTCTTGTTTTTTTGCTCTGTTGAATGAGAGTTCCTAATGATATAAACTTTTATTTTTTTATTCCAGGACATCTTTGAAGGCACCCTCTTCTTCCTGATGCAACAAACCTCAAGGCTAATACCTAATGGATGAGCAGTGCTAAGGGAACATGATTTAGAGGGTCATGGACCATATATTCGTTTAATATTTCCAAAACTATTGTCCTCTTTATGCAAACCAACAACAAATGAAAAAAACAGATCAGAGAGTATTCAGATTTTACTACTAATATTTCTAGGGGTGTTGGAACTGGATGAAGTTGCAGGGATAATTTACTGTTTATTGGCCTACAATGGGAGCCAGTGGATGGTGCAACTGATAGGGCAGTTAAATGAGATGCCAGCGTCCTGTTGACCCCCTCTATGCCCAGGGCACTTATCATAGGTTATTTCGTATTAAGCTTTCATTAACCTTGTAAGTTAAATTTTTTTAGCCCTTGTTTATACATGAAGAACCACAGAATAAATTTATAGCTAAATGTAACAAAGACAGAATGTAACTCTTAAATGCCCGTTCTGTGAATCACAAACCTGTTTATTCTATCAAATCCTTCTATTGGTTCCAGAAAAGATCCAAGGCTCATATCTGCAGAAACTACAAGCAGTCTATATTCTACCTCACCAGCACCAAAACAAAGGAGTAAATAGGCTGTTGTGCCCTTTGTGGATATTTTCCTCTTGATGTTATGCCTGTTCACAGCTATTTTTCTGATTAAATCTTATAGATAGACACATAGGTAGGGAGACTTCTCCTGAGTGCTACATGCCTCTAGAAAAACAAAAAACAAAAAGCGGTGAGATAAATTTTAGGATTCGTAAAGGAGATAGCTATAAATGTGCACTGGCGTTTTGGGAGAAACAAAGTAAAAACCTTTTTAGCAAAGGGTATTTTGGATGCTTGAAAATATGGTGCTACAAAAACTTAAATTGGACTCAACAGTTCTTGAGAATTTGATCTAAATCAAAAGGTTTTTGGACAGCTTATGGATTTTTTTTCTTCCTTGAAACTGTCAGAAGCCATAGATTTGAAAAGGAATTTCACACAGATATGATTATCACAGCACCAATAAGATGTTATCTCTACAAAACAGAAGTAGGTGAGTCCGTGCTCTGTGGGACCAGGCTCCTCAGCCATGGAGATTTCAGGGGCTGATGTGGGAGAGACAAACTGAAAACATGGGATATTATTCATGTTAAAGGGCTCACAATGAAATCTCACCAGCAAAAACTTCACCAGGTCACTTTAATGTAAATAAGATGAATAACTTGGAAAAGGGAATTTTTGCGCTTTCTTCACCAATTTTAATTTAACAAGAAAATATAGCTATGCCAACTAAAATGTTACCATTTGAAGTAGTTGTTTGCACATTTTCCACATGACACCGTCTTAGCAGTATTTTAAAGCATGCTTCTCCAAATTATGTTATGTTTATTTATTTTACATTTTCATGGTGTGTTATACACATTGTAAAAAGTACACACAAATGAAAGTTTAAAGCACAAGTAAAATGAAATAAATAATATTTAAAAATTAAAAACAATTTTTGCTTTTACTTAAAATACTAGTATTATTACTATTAGAAATGTGAGTATGTTTCATTCTTTTTGAAAAACTCGGTTTAACACTTTGTGATCCAGTTATTTGAAAGTTTAAATCTAAGGTCAGTTTATTTCACAACTTACTTTAAAAAAGGTGATAGGGCCTCCTTGGTGGCGCAGTGGTTGAGGGTCCGCCTGCCGATGCAGGGGATGCGGGTTCGTGCCCCGGTCAGGGAGGATCCCGCGTGCCGCGGAGCGGCTGGGCCCGTGAGCCGTGGCCGCTGGGCTTGCGCGTCCGGCAACGGGAGAGGCCATGACAGTGAGAGGCCCACATATTGCAAAAAAAAAAAAAAAAAAAGGG
>NW_006797303.1:0-288 GCF_000442215.2 Lipotes vexillifer | reverse complement strand
CCTCTAAGTGGTCACAAAGCACTGAGCTGATCTCCCTGTGCTATGCAGCTGTTTCTTACTAGCTATCTATTTCACATTTGGTAGTATATATAAGTCCATGCCGCTCTCTCACTTTGTCCCAGCTTACCCTTCCCCCTCCCCACGTCCTCAAGTCCGTTCTCTATGTCTGCGTCTTTACTCCTGTCCTGCCCCTAGGTTCTTCCGAACCATTTCTTTTTCTTTTTGTTTAGATTCCATATATATGTGTTAGCATACAGTATTTGCTTTTCTCTTTCTGACTTACTTCAC
>NW_006797302.1:0-201 GCF_000442215.2 Lipotes vexillifer | reverse complement strand
TTTGTTATACTACCTAGCATCAATTACCTTGAGTAATTCATTGCTAAACTGGTACACTGGTAACAACCACGGACTAGTGATGAGTCTACTTAATTCCAATCCTCTCCATTTCTCATTGCTGATTTACTCTATACTCAGCAGAAATTATTTTTCATAGGACTTCTTGATGACCATGTCAGTCTAGAATTATCCATAGTACCT
>NW_006797301.1:0-310 GCF_000442215.2 Lipotes vexillifer | reverse complement strand
CTGTGGGTTTGTCATATATGGCCTTTATTATGTTGAGGTAGGTTCCCTCTATGCCCATATTCTAGAGAGTTTTTATCGTAAATTGGTGTTAAAATTTGGCAAAAGCTTTTTCTGCATCTATTCAGATGATCATATGTTCTTTTTGTTTTTTTGCGGTACGTGGGCCTCTCACTGTTGTGGCCTCTCCCGTTGCGGAAAACAGGCTCCGGATGTGCAGGCTCAGCGGCCATGGTTCATAGGCCCAGCTGCTCCGCGGCGTGTGGGATCTTCCCGGACCGGGGCACAAACCCGTGTCCCCTGCATCGGCAGG
>NW_006797300.1:0-240 GCF_000442215.2 Lipotes vexillifer | reverse complement strand
GGTAAAAGACAATTCATCACAGGGACATCTCCTATGAAAATAAAATTAGAAACTAGCTTCTAAGCACGCAGAGAGAAGGGCGTGGTGTCAGGCACTAATTTCCTTGCGATTTCCTCTCCATTTCTAATAGATGTTCTTATTTACCAAGATCCCTTTTTATTGGTGTCCCATTCCAGGCTGCTCCACTCCGCCCATCCTCATCCTGTAAAATACATTCACACTCTTTTGTGACCCTACTTA
>NW_006797299.1:0-434 GCF_000442215.2 Lipotes vexillifer | reverse complement strand
TTGAAACCTGGATTTACAACATCTACACCCACAGCTGTGTGAGACATAAGGCTGGACACTAGGAGCTGATATGAATAGTGAGGGTTGGAGAGCAAAGGCAGCCACTTTGAAATCATACTGTGAGGTAGCCATTCCATGGGTCCTAACTACCCAGGTTTAAGGGATTCTACCTTCAGCTAAAACATGCATGGGAAAACCAGAGTATGGTCCAACGTGTCCTCGGGCAAAGTTCCTAAACTGCATCTCAGTTTACGTGGCCTGGAACTAGTGTTGGCCATTCAAGATGCTTTCCTGACACTCTCTACACTTGCAGAGTCAGTGCCTTTAACCTCCTCTTTGGCACACTTTGCAGATTCTGCGGAAGATGGACTGGAATGGGGAGAACCAACGAGAGACTTGCTGTAGGTGCTTGGACGGGCACATTGAACTCTAAT
>NW_006797298.1:0-4079 GCF_000442215.2 Lipotes vexillifer | reverse complement strand
CCCGTGTCCCCTGCATTGGCAGGCAGACTCTCAACCACTGCGCCACCAGGGAAGCCCCTCAGGTGCTTTTTATAAGCAGTGTCTTATTCAATTATCATGTTAATCTGTAAGGTAGATATTATTTATCCTTATCTTAAGGATGAAGAAACTGTGGCAATTATCCTAAATTTACACATCTATTTGGCAAAAGAACTGAAAGTATTATGTATACTCCTGATTAAGCACTGATGGGCCAGGCACTGTGTTAACTAATTCTTACAACCCATAGTCTGTCTGCAAAGCCCACATTTTTTCTGACAGCTGTATGCAGCTTTTACCCTGTTTATGTTAAATTGACTTATTTTTTTTTCCCATGAAAGCCTACCTTAAAGTAGATATAAAATATAATAAACTTATTTTATTGCTGGATTTCCAATTTTCTCTCCACTTGGCCTCTTTCATTTCTGGACAAAATGTCAAATACACCTAGGCAGAAGGGGCCTTCTCCTCCCTCCTAGGCTATACCCTACATTGTAACTTTCTCTTGGGATGAGGGTACCCTGGATAGCTTTCCTCAGAATTCTGGATATATTCTGGGGAAGAATCCCATCCTGACCTTATCTTCCCTGTCTTAAGATTCTCTACTCAAGAACAGCTGGGACAAAATATATCCCCAAGCTAGAAGTTAGAGGGAGAGACGCATAACCATCAATTGAGTACCCGGTAGAAGGCCTAACAAAAATGAGTTCAATCCTTAAATTGTATTTACATGTGTGATTCTTAACCTCCTCTACCCATGCACATAGTAATTCTGTTTGAGTGCAAGCATACAAGATACTCATTAACTTACATTTAAATAAAAGAGTAGGGAAATAATGTCACTGTACATCCCTGAATTCTAAAAAAATAAACACGCAAGAAAAACACCTTTGGCCTTTGATGCCACTAGGTGTTTACTGTGTGCCAGATACTGTTAGGCTATGGGTTAAAATGATGAATAAGCTTTGTAGCGTCCATGCCGTTAGCCAGCTCACAGTGTAAGGAGAGAGAGATGCACAGACATTTCATATTAATGATGCTGGGCTGTAGTAGAGGTCTGCACAGGGAGGTGGTGATGAGATACAGGAGGAGGAGGGCTAGAAGGGAAGGGGCAGAAAATGAAGGATGCCTAAGCTTAGTTGAAAAGTAAGAAGAGTTTGCTTGCAGACATGAGGTGTGTGAGTGAGGGAGCTGAAGAAGTTTTCAGGTGAGAGGATTAGTATTCTCAAAGTGACTGAGGTGTGGGAGAGTAGGCTCCTGGGTGCTGGGGCTGGAATGGGAGATGAGCTGAGGCGGCCAACGTGGGCAGGGCCAGGTATCCCATGCTATGGGGTTTTGAGCTTGATTCTGTAGGCAGTGGGGAGTCACTGAAGCAATTTTAAGCAGAGTAAAATCAGATAGCAAGAATGTAAGGAAATGTACTCCATCAAGTCTTAATGTTCTTGTCTGATTGTCTTAAAAAGACAGGTGTGAAAAAAACGAAAAGGTATTACATTATTTTTGATGGTAGGTAAATAAGAGAAAGGTAATTCAATGAAGACCTGTGAAACCACACATTTATGTTATTTTAATTTCCCATTTATCTTTGGACCTTTGAACTTCCTGTGGTATATTAGCAGTGTATGAAGTTACACATTTCCAAAATGTAATTTCTTTTAAAATGCCTAGGTATAGTCCTCTTTTTCTATTGTGCAGTATATTTACAAAACACATTGAGAATTCTATACAGAATGGGTTTTTAAGATATCTTTAATCCTAATTTACTGGGGCTGGATTAGTCTTACCCGTAACTATTGACTTTTTGGGGAGAACAGAAGTCAGTGACAGTCACTGCAGACAGTGTTTGAAGGATTTAAAAAAAAATTGTTTTGGTATTTTTAAATTTAGCGGGAGTTTATTAAAGACTCCCTGTGTTTTCTCTACTTTCTCCATGTACCTCATACAAAATAATAATTACTGATGCCAGTTTTGAGTTCTTACTATGTATTAAGAACTATGCTAAGCATGTTTTATGCATAATTTCAGTTATTCTTCCCAACAGCCCTAAATAATAGAGGAATTATTCCTGTCTAAGGATAAGCAAACTTACCCTTAAGTCACGTTGCCAGTAAGTGATGGAACATGGATTTAAACTCAGATCTCTCACTGAAAACCTTATGTTATTTTCAGCATTTTCCTTCATACTGTAGAAAGGCATAAAAAGGAATTATTACCGGCCTGGTGCCAGCTCCTAGAAAGGTATGGCAAGCTGCTGTTGTTTCTTATCTGCTTTTGGTTTGGTGATCAGTAGAGGTGGCCTTTAAATAACGGAGCCACAGATTACAATTGTGTTTTTCCCAGAAGTGCTACGCAGCTAATTATGGAATTTGGAGAGGCTGTGCCTCAAAGCATTTGCTGGTATAGCCACACCTTGTGTGTCTAGGAACTAGATAATTTTGAACACTCAGCTTCTCATATGACTCCAAGACCTGCAAGTGGCTCTCAAAAGCCTTACTACTTGAAGTGTGAGCCTCAGACAGCAGCACTGGCATCACCTGAGAACTTGTTAGACATACAGAATCCAAGGCCCCCACCTATATTTACTGCATTGGAATCTGCATTTTAACAAAATTTCCAGATAACTTATGTCCACATTAAAATTTGAGAAGCACCACCTAAGCAATAAAAAAGAAAAATTGATTTGGTAGCAGTAGCTTAGCATCTGATGACCCAGCAATAAGTTAAATAGCCAACATATTCATTTCGTTCATTACTTAGGAACCACATTAATTAAAATAGTCTGAATTGATAAAATCATATAATCTTAGAGTTGGATGGGATCTTACAGAGCATCTAGGCCAACCTCTGTTCCACAGCAGAGGATATACTTTTCTGTGGTATGTTTGCCCAGTGATCATCTAGAATCTAAATATTTTTACAATATAATAGCCTTTGAAATAAAGCCACAGATGAAAATTTTACAACTAGAGGGTGGATAAATCAGAGAAAGAACTTGACATTTGTGATGTAAAGATTTAAGGATATGGGAATTTGAGGGAACAGTGGAGGTCAAGTTCACTCTCTGATATATCAGTTTTCAATGAAAGAATGATTTCTGGTCATAGCCATTGGGCCCTATTGTGGAGAGTAGGCAGTTAGTCACAGAGAGGAGCTATGATTCCTCAGTTGTGCTAGGAAAAAGATATTTTGTTGCTAATATAGTCAGGCAGTTACATGAACTGACTTGTGGGACCTTTGTTGTGCTGAAACTAAGAAGGGAGGAACAGACTTTACTGCTGCTCTGGTAAGGATCATCATTTAAGCTGGCTGCATTCTACTGTATTCTTGGAGCAAGTGGACAAGACAGCCCCAGGGGAGTAGAATATTTGCTGGGACCCCATTTATTGGATATTGGCCACCCAAAGAGTGTGTAGTTGGCAAAATTCTGCCTCCTTGAGTGTTTTTAGGTCAAACCTTGTGACACTTAGAACAAATCACTAATAAGGTAATAAGTGAGGGATTGGTACTTAATTTACTTCTTCACTCTATAGCCATGTCTTTTATAACACTTACACATAAAATTGGTTTCATGACCTAATGTTAGGATTTGATCTTAATGCACATAATTATGTAAACAGTTCCTCAGATGTTTTTGTGGACTATTTAAGTGATTTTAATACATGTCTCTCTCCTTCCCTAACTGTATCCCACAATGTCTTAATTATAGGGTTCATCTGCTGATCGGAGTCAGTGGAGGGAACCACCCAGAACATCCGATGGCTTGTGCTCACTCTATGAGGCAGCTTTATGTCTTTTTGAAGAGGTACGTAATAATCATGGCTTTTATGTGAAAAATTACTTTGTCAAGGGATAAACTGGAAGAGATTGTGATTGACATATACATACTGCTAGATATAAAATAGATAACTAATAAGGACGTACTGTATAGCCCAAGGAACTCTACTCAGTACTCTGTAATGGCCTATATGGGAAAAGAATCTCAAAATGAGTGGATATACGTATATGTATAACAGATTCACTTTGCTGTACACCTGAAAGTAACACAACATTGTAAATCAACT
>NW_006797297.1:0-255 GCF_000442215.2 Lipotes vexillifer | reverse complement strand
TCTGTGTTTCCTGGTGCGCGAGGAGAGGGGTTTTAAGAGCGCTGCTTAAAGGAGCTCCAGAAATGGGCGCGAGCCGCGGCTAAAAGCTCGGACCCCAGAGACGGGCGCAAGCCGCGGGTAAAAGCGCGGACTCCAGAGACGGGCGGGAGACGCTAAGGCTGCTGCTGCCACCACCAAGGGGGCTGTGTGCGAGCACCCCTCTTCCGGGGAGCCTGTGCAGCCCGCCACTGCCAGGTTCCCGGGATCCAGGGACAA
>NW_006797296.1:0-697 GCF_000442215.2 Lipotes vexillifer | reverse complement strand
CATGGCTCACGGGCCCAGCCGCTCCGCGGCATGTGGGATCTTCCCGGACCGGGGCACAAAACCCGTTTCCCCTGCATCGGCAGGCGGACTCTCAACCACTGCGCCACCAAGGAAGCCCTATTCTTTTCTATTTTGAGTGAAACATTTATAGTTAAAATATGTCATTTTTTATTAAGACTTTAAGGTACAGAGATTTCTTGTATGTCCTCTGCCTCCATGCTTGCATAGCCTCTTCCATTATCAATATCCCTCACCAGAGTGGTGCAGTTATTACAGTTGATGAACTTACATTGACATATCATAATCCCTCAAAGTCCATAGTTTACATTACAATTCACTCTTGCTGTTGCACATTCTATAGGTTTGCACAAATGTTTATTGGCATGTATCCATCATTATGATACCATACAGAGTATTTTCACTGCCTTAAAAATCCTCTGTGCTCTGCCTATTTGTCCCTCCCTCCCAACCCTGGGCAACCACTGATCTTTTTACTGTCTTCTTAGTTTTGCCTTTTCCAGAATGTCATATAATTGGAATCATACAGTATGTAGCCTTTTCAGATTGGCTTCTTTCTTTTTTTTTTTTCCTCTGTTTTTGCCTTTTATTTATATAGCTTTCCTATTTTTAAATTTCTCTCCTTCTTTACCTCTTTCAATGTGGTATTTCTTTTTTTTTTTTTTTTTTAACATCTTTT
>NW_006797295.1:0-206 GCF_000442215.2 Lipotes vexillifer | reverse complement strand
GCAGGCTTCAGTAGTTGTGGCACGCGGGCTCAGTAGTTGTGACTCGGGGGCTCTAGAGCGTAGGTTCAGTAGTCGTGGCACACGGGCTTACTTGCTCCGAGGCACGTGGGATCTCTCCGGACCAGGGCTTGAACCCGTGTCCCGCACTGGCAGGCGGATTCTTAACCACTGCGCCATCAGGGAAGCCCCCTCTTAGGGTTTTGATG
>NW_006797294.1:0-442 GCF_000442215.2 Lipotes vexillifer | reverse complement strand
CTGCAATTCTGCCTCACTTTCAAGTTCTCTTCGCAACCTAACTTCAATATATTTTTGGACGAAAGCTGTCCTCTATAACTCTGCAGGATGGTGAAATACAGTGGCCCTGAATATCTTTGCTCCCCTCGCTTTCTTGTGAGCTGGCCGCCATCCCGCAGGATTGCTTCAGAGCCTAGTCTGGTTCAGGCATGGCATGCTGAGGCTTAGGTTCATTCTTCTTGCTGGTGGGAAATTAGAGTTCAATGTGCTCGTCCAAACACCTACAGCTTTTCTCTCGTTGGTTCTCCCCATTCCTGTCCATCTTACGGAGAAATCGCAAAGTGTGCCAAACAGGGCGTTCAAGGCACTGACTCTGCAAGTGTGAGGAGTGTTAGGAAACCGTTTTGAATGGCCAACACGTGTTCCAGGGCACGTAAACTGAGATGCATTTTAGGAACGTTGC
>NW_006797293.1:0-271 GCF_000442215.2 Lipotes vexillifer | reverse complement strand
GCCTTACACTAACCTGTGCCCTAATCCTAACCCATATACTAACACCAAACCGTGCTCTAACACTAAACCGTTGTCGTACCCTAACCTTTACCCTAAACCTTCCCCGTTACATAACCTACACCCTAACCGTAACCCTTATCCAAAGCCTTACACTGACCCGTGCCCTAATGCTAACCGTACACTAACACGAAACCGTGCCCTAATATGCACGCTAACACTAAACCGTTGTCATACCCTAACCTGTACCTGAAACCGTCCCCGTTCCCTAAAA
>NW_006797292.1:0-5673 GCF_000442215.2 Lipotes vexillifer | reverse complement strand
CATATGATATCACTTATATGTGGAATCTAAAAAAAGGCTACAAATGAACTTATCTACAAAACAGAAATCCAGTTGCAGGTGTATAAAATATACTTATGGTTACCAAGAGGTTAATGGGGGAGGGATAAATTGGAAGATTGGGATTGACATATACACACTACTAAATATTAAATAGGTAACTAATAAGGACCTACTGTATAACACAGGGAACTCTACTCAGTACTCTGTAATGGCCTTTATGGGAAAAGAATCTAAAAAAGAGTGGATATATGTATAATATATGTATAACAGATTCATTTTGCTGTACACCTGAAACTAAGAAAACATTGTAAATCAACTATACCCCAATAAAAATTTTAAAAAAGACTCATGCCTGTAAGACTGTGTTTGGTCTTAATACAGGATCTCCAGGAGAACCACCTCTAGAAGAGAAGGCTACCTGTTCTTGCTTCAGTTTAACATGTTGTTGAAACTTGCAAATGCCATGCACATTTGCAAGAATGTCAGTTACAATATTGTCTATAGGAAACAGCAATTTTATCAATAAATTTTTGCTGTTAATTTCCACTTGAAAGAAAAAGAATGACACTGCAATTAATTTATCAGATCTGATGCAAAAGGTTAAGCATCTGACATAGGCCAATGTAAACTTTCCAAAGTTAATAGATCATTTATATCTAAAATAATAAAATTAGAGGATTCAAACCAGAATCAATTACAAGGTATTTTTATACCTTGTGCTTGCATTGTGGCAATTAGATCTGTACATAAATTTTACATGTATGTTATGTATGTATTACAATATATTATGCATTTTAATCATTTTATATAAAATTATTTGGTTGTATTTATAAAGTGCTGAAAAAAGAGAGCACTAATGGTTAAAGTAGTTAAATAAGCTGGATTCAAGATATAATTACAAGAGTCTGGTGTACAGGTGAAGAAAATGTATACAATGGGGCATATCAAAATTAGGCAAATGTGTAAACATACTATATACATGCCTGTGAACATACAATATGAAAATATAAGAAAAATTGGAGAATATTTACTACAAAAAATTTACTGTACATAACTCTCTATCTAATAAAAAATGACCACATCATTCCGTATTAAATGTGATGGGTACCAGTCTTTCATCATCAAGTCCACAAATGAGTCTTTAAGTGAAAAACCAAGTCAATCTATTTATGTACAGAGAAACCATATCTCTGAAGAACTGTCTTCATGAAGGAAATTTATGTTAGCAAGAAATGAAAAGGTTTTTGTTTACAGATCTATAAAACTGGGAAAAAGTTAGACACAGCAGATAATTTGAAATAAAATAGAAATCTGTCTTTACTCATGTTAAACCTAAAGTAATAAAAAGACAACTTGTTGGAAGTGAACTGGAATAAGAATGATACTAGGTTAAATAATAGGGAAGATGTTAGGCTATAAGAAATATCTGACATAATCTATATAGAGCAGAAAAGAAGACAATGTTATTTAAACAAATTTTAATGCATTCACTTTTACAATATAGAGTTGTGGTAAGGCAAAAGAATTCATTTCAGCAGTTGTTGGCTGTTTTACACAAATGATTTAAAATATTTTTGTTTTGTAAAAGGAATCTGCAAATTGATCTATATAAAAGAGATTTCAATTAAATTTGAAACTAACTTTAATAATGTAAAATAAATTTTCTTATTAGCTTCTGTGAACTGACTTTAGTATTTAGTTGGAAGGGTGCTCCTAATTTGAGGAAAATATGAATGATGAGTAACAGGATGGAGATGAGTCTGCACAAAGTATTTGCAGGTAGGAGCCCAAAATGAATGAAGGCAAGGGAGATATGTATTGTGATTCAGACAGCCAAAGAACTTTAAGAATGTTGATTTCATGGGACCAGTCTGAAGTCATATCATCTTATGTGCTGTGCTGTATTCCTGCTTCAGTATGTCTGAAAATCTCATTAAAGTCAGTTTCCTAGGCATAATGCATATGCAAGAACCTAGAAAATGTGTCTGACAGCAGAATAAAGGGAGAGCTGTACTCAAGCACAGTGAATGAAGTCTGAAGACAAGACAGCAGCTTCAGGAGTAAAGATGAGACAAAAATGAGCAAGATCTTAAATTGTCTCAGAGCAGGAATTCAGTGCTCTGAGATTCTCCTTCATTAATCCTTGGAAAAACTGTGGAGGGGATTTGAATGTTTTTAATATAAGGAATAATAAGAATACTATTAATTATTGTGTTCTAAATGGGAGAGTAAATACCCCTCTCAGGGTCTCTAAGGACCACTCCAACACAGCTGTGAAAATTACACAAGGAGAGACATATGAAAAGATTAAATATACTCACAGGTCCTAGAAAGAGGGGTACGGCATGCCCAGATGGCCACACAAAGTCATCCAAAAGCCTGAATTTTGGTCAGAACAGGCAGAAAGAGAATAGAGCAAGAACCATGAGGAAGTGCCTTTATGGAATGTCGTGTGTGTTGTAGCTTGTGGTACATGGGAATCATTCTTGTTGGGTAATTTCAATGTAACTGGGTCAACATGGAAGGGAGGGAGGAGTAAACTGAAGAAGTCATCATGAAGCTTATTGTTTAAACACACATATTGGAGATGGGTTCCCAGAAATGTACAATAACTAGGTAAAAGTTCAAAACAAGAAGGGAGGGTACTGGCACTCAGGGAGTCACTGAGGCAACAAATAACTGTTTACATTATAATCATAATGGTTAATATTTATTGAACATTTGCTAAGTGCAGGGCACTGTTCTAAGTGCTTTTATTTGTATTAGCTCACTTAATCTTCACAGCACCCCTATGAGGAAATGCTCTATTATTTATCCCCATTTATCAATGAAGAAACCAGGCAGGCAGAAGTTCTCTTGAGGTTATCATATATTGTCAAACTGATGAGATACGGATTTGGTTAAAAATAAATCATTACCTCCAGAATGCTCAAAACAGAAGGACACAGAAATGCTTAATATACATAGTTCCATTTTTAGATATCAGATGCAGCTTGTTTAGGGAGAAAAATGTGGGGTTTTCAGCATAAGTCTTCCAGGACCAAACACGTTTTCAGAGATAAGAAAGTTCAAAAAAATAAAAATAAAATTATTTTACAAAGTTCTGGAAGCTGACTATTAAACTAGCTGTGAATGAAAATATACAAAACACATAGCAGAAAGTCAACACTTTTCTAGAATTTGGGCCATTAAAGAAAATAAAGACAACTACAGGGTGAAATAGTTACTTCTTGTTGCTTGTTGATTGCTTGTTTGGTTGCTGGTTTGAACTGTTTTCAACTTTAGAAGAAACACTTTGAAAGCAGAAAGGAAGAAGTCAAAGAAAGGTAAATGATTGAAAAGTCTGGAAAAAGATGTGTAATTGATACAGCAATTTCCCTGAGGAGGTAACAAGAGGTGGGGTCAAGAGAATAGGCAGAAAGTTTACCCTTAGAGAGAAGAAAGTTATATTAACTAGGGGATACTTTGGAGTGGAGAGGGAATTATTGCAATGGTAATAAGGAAGATTCAGGATGAATCTGGTTTCAGCAATAATTTATTGAACACATAACTTTGTTCTTAGCACTGTACATGTTACAAGAAAAACTTCAGAGAAATGAAAGTTGCTTTATGACCTTAACGTGTTTTCCAGTTACAATGTTCAATCTACTGGAGAGTTGAAATGGTAGAGATGAGAGAAGTTATAGTCGTTCAGACAAGATCATAATTCTGTTTCAGTTATTTGAGTTTTTTAGATTCAAGAAAAGGAAAATAGTTCCCAAAGTAAATGTCTTGATAAAAACATAACCTTAAAAAAGCCTAACAGGGAGAAATAGCTTTGCTTTTCTTATTATTTATACCTTATTTCTCGTAAAGTCAGGGAATATGACATGACATTTTAAGATAAAGAGCATTTTTTTTTATTTTAAATCAAAATTGTCCCATTAGGAGTAGATAATCTAAAAAAGTAATCTTATGAAAATTATGGTGTGTTTCATCCAGTTCTATAACAAGAGAAAAATTAATACTGGATCAAAGTTTTTGTTTTATCATAGTTAGATTTATATTGTAATTATGAAAATCAAATCATATGTATGTTTAAATGTTAATATTTTTTCCAAAATGAAAATAATATGTTAAAATGATAACATAACATATTATATTATAATTAATATAATATTTCTAAAAGAAATAACTTCAAGCATATTTGTCATCATGGATCATTGTCTTACCACTATGTCTTATTGGTATTAAAATTTAAATATAGTAACCACAACACTCACTTGAAGCTACCAGATATCACTGCTTTGGACATGATACCTTCATCGCTATTGATATGAAATAAGTATGAAGAAATAACTAAACATTCTGGTAAAATTATTTTCCAGAAAGATTATGACAAAAATGATTGCATTAGTGAAACTGAGCAGGACCATGTGGGGCCTTCCCTGGCATGAAAGACTTTCTGTGTCCCCATTTCTTCTTTGTAGAAAAAAGGCTTTCAGCCTCCTAGACCTTCCCTGAACTTCAAAGGGCAGATTTAAACAGTTCCTAATTAGGAGAGTGAGAGAATGTAGAAAGAAACAATGCAGGGTTGGGGCCTGGGCCTGGTTCCTCCTGAGGGAATGTACATAACAATCTGACATATATCTCTGAGTTCTTGTAGAGGATCTAAGGTCCCCACCCAGATGGAGGATGGAAACTTCAGGTTGAGCACAAGTTTGTGGACCCCAGACTGGTTGGAACCACAGGCTGATGACTGAAATTCCTAGAACACCACACTGTTACATCATCACCAACCAATCGGAGGAGGGTTACATACCCTGCAGCCCTTCCCTCAACTTTTGTCTATAAAAACTTCTTCTTTTAAACCCATTGGGGAGGTTGGATTTTTTGAGCATGAGCCTTCCAATTCTCCTTGCATGGCCCTTGCAATAAATCTTTGTCTGCTCCAAACTCTGATACCTCTGTTTGGTTTCACTGTGCATTGGGCACAGGAACTTGGGTTCAGCAACATTAGAATCTCATCAAAGGTCACACAAACTGTAAATAATATTCATACATACACACAGTGGAGGAAAAAATCATGTTTACATAATGGTCTCAATTTTAATTGCTTTATAATCAAGGATACCGTCTTATTTTTTACCTCATCTTAAGGACCATTTACAGTGATTAGCTCATTGTAAGTAATTTAAAAACACCAAAAACACAGCAAAGTTAGAGTTAGGGAAACAATCTTAAAGTCCATCTTGTGCAATCCACTCTTTCACAGATGATGGTAAAAAAAAAATCTGCTAATAAAAATATTTGGCTTGCTATCTAATGATATTGACTACATATTTAGTATTTCTCACGTAATATCATAATGTTCCTTATTGGCAAATTTTTCATGTGTGGGCCCCATAACATATTTGACCCACAGTAAAATAAGAAAAAGACAATTAAAAAAATATATGTGTGTATATATATATATATATACATATATATATATAATTGAATTTTTTCAAGCATATATAAATATTCTTTAAATATATCTAATTTTTACTCTTTTATCAAAGAGTAATACACAATAATCATGGGAAAATGTACAGGAAACCTTCAATATGACGGAGGAGTAAGACGTGGAGATCACCTTCCTCCCCACAAATACACCAGAAATACATCTACATG
>NW_006797291.1:0-1975 GCF_000442215.2 Lipotes vexillifer | reverse complement strand
GGGATCTTCCCGGACCGGGGCACGAACCCGCATCCCCTGCATCGGCAGGCGGACTCTCAACCAACTGCACCACCAGGGAAGCCCTAAAGTATTTTTTAATTAAGTTATGCACATTATTTTTTTTAGACATAATCTTATTGCCCAGTTAACAGACTACAGTAAAGTGTAAACATAACTTTTATATGCACTGAGAAACCAAAAAAAATTCTTGTGACTCACTTTATTGTGATATTCACTTTATGGCAGTGGTCTGGAAATGAACCTGCAATATCTCTGAGGTACGTCTGTATATTTTAGACCTAAAAGGATCTTAACACGCAGCCAAATTTCCATTTTTTACAGGTGAAAAAACTGAGGACTTCAGGGAGAGTATGTAACTTATTTGGAGTTACATAATTATTGATTTTGTCCATTTCATGTTTTTTCTAGAATGTAGTCTAAGAGCACTGAATCGAATACTACATGATGAAATTCTTAATAAACCTATGGAAACACTTAAACTTGCTATTCCATCAGGGATATATACTCTTCAGAATAATTTACTCTATGTGGCACTGTCAAATCTAGATGCAGCTACTTACCAGGTATTTAAAATACATTTCTAGTAGTGTTTCTAAGAAAGAAAGAAACAAACAATAATATTAGCTGTTTTCTTTTTCAGGTCACATATCAGTTGAAAATTCTTACGACTGCATTATTTTCTGTGTCGATGCTTAGTAAAAAATTAGGTGTGTACCAGTGGCTCTCCCTAGTAATTTTGATGACAGGAGTTGCTTTTGTACAGGTAACTATTCAAGATAAGTATAACTTTTACTTTTATCACAGTTTCAGAACCTCATTTTGGAAAATATGGTTCTGTTATTTGTTGAAGAAAATTAATGCTTATTCTTACAACTGACTTTTTGAGGGCTTCCTTTGAGCAAGATACTACATTGGGACTGTAAATGACACAAATCAAATTATCCAACATAAAGAAATGAAGTCTATTTAGGGAAATAAGACACTGTATGTAAAACAAAGCTGTTTTTTACTGAGTATCTGGACATTTGAGATCAACCACTCCCTTCCTGTTGTCTCTCAGCTTCCTTGATACCACTCGCTCCTGGTTCTTTTCACATCTTTCTAATGATTCCTTATTGGTTTCCTTCCTGGGGTCCTCTTTCTTGATAGTCCCATTAGATATTGTGTTGTTGATAGGCTTGTTATTTCTCTTAAATTATTTCCTTACTTTTGGAGATTTCATTCTTTCTGAAGGTTTTTATTAACACATATGCTGATAGCTTCTTGGTCTGTGTCATCAGCTCTGGTTATAACCTCTAGTTTCAGATTTATATATATAAAAGCACATTGGACATCTTTGTTTGGTTGTTCAATAGGCCTTATAAACTCAGTGTATCCAAAGCTGCACTTTACCTTTTCCCCACCAAACCTGTTCCTTATTTCTGTTTTTTCCAGTCATGATTTACTTAGCCTGAGAGTTGTCCTAGACTCTTCCTTTAGCCTGTACATCCAGTCAATCACTAAGACTTTCTGATTCTGCTTTCTAATACTTCTTGATTCTGTCCTTGTCTGTCTCTAGCACTTCCACATTTCACGCCTTCTTTGTGTCTCAAGTAATCTTTTGCCTCCTAATTGATTTTTTTTTTTAACTTCTGTCTTACAATTCAGCCTCCACTTAGTCACCACTGTTCTCTATCTAAAAGAAATCCAATCATGTCAATCTCCTGCCATCCAAAGCCCCCCTCCCCTACAATCACTTTCCTCAGAGTGTGGTATGTATATTTTGAATAAATATGTCTAATAGTTATTTAAGTGGTTATTAGAAAAATATAATTGGCATATCAAACCCATATTTTCATAGATTCTGCTTAAGGTAAGGTAAAGTCGGTATTCAGTTTTTAAAAGTGAGGTATTTTAGGGCTTCCCTGGTGGCGCAGTGGTTGAGAATCTGCCTGCTAATGCAGGGGACATGGGT
>NW_006797290.1:0-290 GCF_000442215.2 Lipotes vexillifer | reverse complement strand
CAGAGTTATAGATGACAGCTTTCGTCCAAAAATATACTGAAGTTATGCTGCGAAGAGAACTTGGAACTGAGGCAGAATTCCAGGAAACCGATTTCAGGAGGTAATTTGGAATTGCATTTAATGCCTGTGAAAATAGGCAGAACGTCGACCAGGTTGCCCTTGGCCAAAAAGGTCGTATGTGTTTTTTCCTGAATATATTCAGCAAAAAACGCCTACGCCCTTTTTGACCAACGAAGAAAGCTTGCAATGGAAATCTGCGCCACAATGAAGTCTCACTTCCCTCCTGGTCA
>NW_006797289.1:0-249 GCF_000442215.2 Lipotes vexillifer | reverse complement strand
CAAAATTGATAAACCATTAGCCAGACTCATCAAGAAAAGAAGGGAGAAGACTCAAATCAACAGTATTAGAAAATGAAAAAGAAGTAAAATCTGACACTGCTGAAATACAAAAGAACATGAGAGATTACTACAAGCAACTAAACCCCAATAAAATTGACAACCTGGAAGACATGGACAAATTCTTAAAAAAGCACAAACTTCCGAGACTGAACCAGGAAGAAATAGAAAATATAAACAGACCAATCACAA
>NW_006797287.1:0-3851 GCF_000442215.2 Lipotes vexillifer | reverse complement strand
GGCGCAGTGGTTGAGAGTCCGCCTGCCGATGCAGGGGACACAGGTTCGTGCCCTAGTCCGGGAGGATCCCACATGCCGCAGAGCGGCTGGGCCCGTGAGCCATGCCTGCTGATCCTGCATGTCCGGAGCCTGTGCTCCACAGCGGGAGAGGCCACAACAGTAAGGGGCCCGTGTACCACAAAAAACAAACAAACAAACAAACAAAAAAAACTTTTCCACAAAGGAAAGCCCAGACCCAAGTGGCTTTACTGGTAATTCTATTAAACTTTTAAGGAAGAGTTGATACTAGTTATTCACAAAAAGTGAAAAGGAGGGAACACTTCCTAATTCATTCTGTGAGTTCACAATTGTTACCCTGATACCAAATCCAGACAGACATCTAAAAGAAAAGAAAGCTACAGACAAATATCCCGTATAAACATAGTTGTAAAAATCATCAAGAAAATACTAGCAAACAAAATTCAGCAATATATAAAAAGGATTAAATATTGACCAGGTGGAATTTACTCCAGGAAATACAAGGTTGCTTTAACATACGAAAATCAATCAATCAATATAATGTACCATATTAGTAGAATAAAGAATCAAATCTTATTATCATCTTAATAGAGACAGAGAAAAACATTTGACAAAATCCAACATTCTATCGTGATCAAAATATTAAACATAATAAGGATGGAAGGGAACTTAGTCTGATAAAGGGCATCTGTGAAAAACCCAAAGCTAACCTTATGCTTGATAATGAAAGGCTGAATGCTTTCTTCCAAAGATCAGGAACAAGACACAAATATCTGCTTTCACCACTTCTGTTTAACACTGTACCATAGATTCTAGCCAGGGAAAATAGGCAAGAGAAAGAAATACTGGGCATCTATATTGGAAAAGAAGTGGTAAAACTCTCTGTTCACAGATGATATGATCTAGTGTATGAAAAATCCTAAGGAATTAAGAAACTATTAGAACTAATAAATGAGCTCAGCCCAGTTACAGGATAGAAATACAAAATCAGTTGTATTTCTATATGCTAGCAATTACAGAAGAAATGTGAAATTAAGAAAATTCCATTTACCATTGCATAAAAGAATACTTAGGTATAAACCTGACAAAAGAAGTACACAATTTGTGTACTGAGAAATATAAAATATTATTGAAAGAAATTAGAGAAACACCTAAATAAATGGAAAGATAATATAGGAAGACTTAATATTGTTAAGATGGCAATGTTCCCATAATTAATCTGTATATTCAGTGCAATCTCCACTGAAATTCTAGCAATCTTTATTGCAGAAATTGAAAAATTTGTCATAAAATTCATAAAAAATCAAAGGGACTTGGAATAGCCCAAACAGTCTTGAAAAACAACAAAGTTAGAAGATTCACACTTATTTCAAAACTTCATCCACAACCATAGTAATCAAGAGAGTGTGGTGCTGACTTAAGGTTAGATAATAGATTAATGGAATAAAATTGAAAGTCCAAAAATTATCTCTCATGTTATGGTAATAGACTTTAGACAAGGGTGCCAAGACAATTCATGGGGAAAGAATAGTCTTTTCAACAAATGGTGCTGGGACAACTGAATATCCACATGTAAAGTAATGAATTTAGACAACTCACACTGTTTACAAAAAGGTAACTTAAAATGGATCATAGACCTAAATCTAAGAGCTAAAACTATAAAATCTTAGGAGAAAACAGGATCATGTGTTTGTGTACTTAAATTAGGCAGTGATTTCAATATGGCAGCAAAAACCTAAGCAACAAAAGAAAAATACGTTAATTGGGATTCATCAAAGTATATGTATGTGCATCAAAGGATACTGACAAGAATGTGAAAAAACAACCTATAGAATGGAAGAAAATGTTTGTGAATTATATATCTGACAGATGTCTTATATCCAGAATATATAAAGAACTCTTACAGTTCAGTACAGTGACAACTAACACAATTAAAATAGGGGCAAAGTTTTGAATAGCCCTTTCTCTAAACAAAACATACAAATGATCAATAAGCATGTGAAAAGATACTCAACATCTTTATTCATTAGAGAAATGTAAATCAAAACCACAATGGGATACCATTTTACCCACTAAGATGGCAAGCATTAAAAAGATGGACGGTAACACATTGTTATAAATTTGTCAAATTAGGGACTTCCCTGGTGGTCCAGTGGTTAAGACTCCATGCTGCCAATGCAGGGGACACAGGTTCAATCCCTGGTTGGGGAACTAAGATCCCACGTGCTGCGCGATGTGGCCAAAAGATTAAAAAAAAAAAATTGTCATATTACCTCTTATTAAGTGGAACATAGGGTGCCAGATGGTGAGCCACATTTCAACAACAGACTACAAGAGGAATTGAAGTAGAAAAAAGTTTATTACTCACAGGTTCTTGAGGAAGTACCCGCATGCCTTAAGGGGTCACATGGAGAGGTCAAGGCACAGTGCAGATAGAGAGAGTCAGGACCTGGAGCACGTGCCTTTATTAGGGTTTAAGTGTAGAGTGCCTTGAGGTTCCTGGACTAAGGCCAGACTGGTCAATTAAAAAGAGTTGGGTTTTGGTAAGCCACGTAGGGATCTTATTGAAGAGGTGCATAGGACTAGACACTGGGAGGCAGGGATGACTGTTGATCACAGAGGCTGTTGGGGAAGTCGTATAAGGAACTTATGTTTGCTTGTGACTCTGCAAGTTGTTCTCTAGGGCATGCGTTTGTGTAGGAGCTAATGTCAGTTTAAGGTCACTACGGGACTCTTGACGAAACAAAATAAATGCTGAGTCAGCAGCACCATGGAGTAACTTAGCTAAACTCTCCACCCAGGTGTTGGCAAGGATGTGACCTATTGGGACACTCATACATTGTTAGAAGTATAAAATAGCGCTGCTTTGAAAGACAGTTTGGCTACTCCTTTAAAAGATAAACATAGAATTATCATATGATTCAGCAGTGCCACCCTAGGTATATATGCAAGAGAAATGAAAACATACATCCACAGGAAAGAAAACTTGTATATGATTACTCACAGCAACATTATTCACAATAGCAAAAAGATGGAAACAAACCAAATGTCCATGAATTCATGAATGGTTAAGCAAAATGTGGTATATCCATACAATGGGAATTTAATTGGGCAATAAAAAGAAATGAAGTACTGATACTGCTATAAATGTGGATGATCCTTGAAAACATGCTACGTGAAAGAAGGTAGAAAAAACCACATATTATTTGATTCCATTTATATAAAATATCCAGAATAGACAAATTTATAGAGGTAGACTAGTGGTAACTTAGGGCTGAGGAGCAGATAAGGGTGGCTTGGGTAGGGAATTTCTTTTATGGAAGATAAAGATGTTCTAAAGTTAGGTTGTGGTGATGTTTGTACAGTGCTTTGAATATTACTAAAAACATTGAATTGTATACTTTAAATGAGGGAACTTTATATGAATTATATCTCAGTAGAGCTGTAAATAAAAAAAGCAATATAGAATTTTTTTCTTTCTCTGAAGGACAAGTTTGTAACCTCCATTTTTTTTAACTGAAGTATAGTCGATTTACAATGTTGTGTTAGTTTCTTGTGTACAGTAAAGTGATTCAGTTATACATATTTATATATATTCTTTTTCATATTCTTTTCCATTATAGCTTATTACAGGATATTGAATATCCCTGTGCTATATAGTAGGACCTTGTTTATCCATTCTATATATAATAGTTTGCATCTGCTAACCCCAAACTCACAATCCAACTCTCCCCCACTCCCCTTCCCCTTTGGCGACCACAGGTCTGTTTTCTATGTCTGTGAGTCTGTTTCTGTTTCACAGATAAGTTCATTTGTGTCATATTTTAGATTCC
>NW_006797286.1:0-268 GCF_000442215.2 Lipotes vexillifer | reverse complement strand
TTTATTCAAGTCTTCAGGGGCAGCAGCCAAAAGGATTGTAAATTGAGCGGGAAAATTGAAGTGTTTGTTCAGAGCGTGTGACCTTGAAGGTCATTGCTAGAAATGAAAGTCTTCTAAATATAGTTAATAGGAGGAAGTCACTATATTGGGAAGTGCTATTTTTCTTGGGTTCTGAGGCTATGAAAATGAGTGAAATTAGAGAGATCATTCAAAGGGACAGGGAAATGTGTGAGAGATTTCTCCTAAAGAAGCTTCTGTCTGTGATACT
>NW_006797284.1:0-317 GCF_000442215.2 Lipotes vexillifer | reverse complement strand
ATTTATTCTGCTATTGATCCCATCTAGAGTATTTTTCATTTCATTTATTGTGTTGTTCATCACCATTTGTTTGCTGTTTATTTCTTCTAGGTCCTTGTTATACCTTTCTTGTATTTTCCCTATTCTATTTCCAAGATTTTGGATCATCTTTGCTATCATTCTTATGAATTCTTTTTCAGGTAGCCTGCCTATTTCCTCTTTATTTGTTAGGTTTGGTGGGGTTTTGCCTTGCTCATTCATCTGCCATGTGTTTTTCTGTCCTCTCATTTTGCTTAACTTACTGTGTTTGGGGTCTCCTTTTTGCAGGCTGCAGGTTC
>NW_006797283.1:307129-311783 GCF_000442215.2 Lipotes vexillifer | reverse complement strand
CCTGTGCCCCCAAACGGGAAAGGCCACAACAGTGAGAGGCCCGCGTACCGCAAAAAAAAAAAAAAACCAAAAACATTAAGTCCCCTGCATACGAAGCCTCAAGTTGCAAACTTTCGAAGATGCAAATGTGCCCTGTATGCCAGCTGTTGTACTGTACTACTGTGCTTTTCAAGGTACTGTACTGTAAGATTAAAAATGTTTTCTTTGTTTTTTGTGTTTGTTTTTTATGTATGATTTGTGTGAAAAGTATTATAAACCTATTATAGTACAGTACTGTATAGCCAATTGTGTTAGTTATGTACCTAGGCTTTATTGGACTTACGAACATGCTTCTTGGAATGGAACTCGTTCGTATGTAGGGGACTTACTGTATTTGTTTAAAAACTAAAACATTTAAGTTATTTAAACACTATTTGCATGCAATTCTTATATTCTCATTTTACTTTTTATTTTGAGATAATTTAATATAAAAGCATATTGCAAAAATGCTAGAGTTCCATGAACAAGGGTTCCCCATTGAATTGCCATATTTCCTTAGTCTCCCCCAATCTGTGACAGTTCCTCAGTATGTTGTTTGCTTGTTTATTTTTCATACTATTGCCATATTTGGAAAGTATTGGTCAGTTATTTTGTAGAAGGTGGATTTTGCCAAAAGCAATTGTTTCTGATGTGGCATTTCAAACATTAACTTTCTATATCCCTCCTTCATTCTACATTTATTAACTGAAATCCTTTCTGTAAGGAACAGTTGTCTCTTATCCTTATTTATTTATTCTGTTATTTCTTTATATCAGCATGGACTCACGAATATGTGTTTCACTGGGTCATAACCTCAAACTATGCTATTTATTTTGTTGTTCAGATTGTTCCTTCTTTGCTTCCTCTAGCACTGGAATCAACCAACTATCCAAAGAGCTCTGGTTCTTTGCATTGGAAAATGGTATTTAGAAACCAAGATATGGGTGTTAGTTGTGACTCTTGCTACTGCAGTTTCACTGCTTCTAAGCACAGCTTAGTAGATGAGTTAGGAAATATATACATATACATAAACTATGCAAACCCACATATCTATATGTTTGTATCTGCCTTTCTGTGTATAGGTATGTATAAAACAAAATTCAGCAAGTCTTAGGTTGTGATAGAAGTGTAGTGGCATACGTATATATATGTATGAGTAGATATATATGTATACTATCTATATTTATGTGTATATATACTGAGTATATATGTGTATATATATAATTTGTATGTATATCCATAAAGATAGGTAGGAGATGTGTATGCGTGTATATTTGTGTGTTTGTTTATATGTATGTTGTTCTTTCATATATCACTCCACAACAAGACTTCCACATAGAAATAAATCTGATAGCTAATCAATTATCAGAATTAAATAAAGACCCTATATCTAAAGAACTTTCAGCTACTACATTTCCATCACATCCCACGACTTGCTGAGTTTTTATGTTAATCTATTCTAATTATCAATATAGTTGTAAAAACTCATTGTTCAAAAACTTTCTTACTCATAAAACAAATGAAATTTTCACTCAATACTTGTTCATTTTGGATCTATACATAGTAAAATGTGTATTTGAAACATCTAAAATGATGTATATCATTGCCTTTGATTTTAGCAGTTGCTAAAGATTGTTATGATTTTGCATCAATGACTAGCATCAACTGTGAAGAATGGAATTGGATATTTTAAACTGTAAAATTACATTCACATAATACCTCACTTGAAGTTTTACAAAAATATTTGCTACCACAGAAAGAGGACAGATATGGGAACTGGAAATAATCTCCATCTATTAAATCTGGTAGATAATGGTATGATTTTTTATAGCAGACATTTTCAGAAGTAATAAAAAATGCATCTAGCATGGAAAACATGATAATCATTGCTAGGCTACAATATACAGGTATGACCTTCTCTTCAATCTCAAATGTTATTTGAATTTAAAATTTTGCTTTGAAGAAGCTTAATATGGATATCAAATAAGTGTAAATGTGTCTGAGACTCCAGTCTATCTTAGTTTAGAAAAGCTGGCTATTTTCAACCTATATTTTATAGTTGTCACTAATGTCAATTACACAGCCAGTATAAGAACCAGACAAATGCACAAATCTGCAATTTAATTTAGCTCCACAATATTATTATATTACTAGAAAAGAATGAAACCAATGTTCTTTTGGAAACTTAACACACAAATACAGACACACACAAACATACACTTTACACACTCCATTAAAAATTTATTACAAAGAAACACCATGTATTTTTAGCAAAACCAGGAATCCAAACACTATTTACTTAAGACAGATTTTTTACCTCACTCTATTGAACTTCTCCATCAAACTATTTGTTTATAAAGGAAGCAGGTACTTTATAGCTGGCCTTTGGATCAGGCTAGTATCAATACTATTAATAAAATGATAAAGAACTTTTAAGATAGAAATGACAGAACAATATATCTGAAAAACATACACTCAGAAATACTTAACAGCATATTAGAAAATTGGAGCCAGTGGTTAATAAAGACGGATAATACTTTGTAAAAAAATTAATGAACAGATTAAATAAAGTAGTACTCAATTAAATAGAGTAGGGAGACCAGAAGGGGGAGCTCTTATGCCGGATGAAGGTAGTGGAATCCAACAGGGAGATGAAAGACTCCTGTTTTGTTCCTGGCCATGATTGCAGACCCCATATTGCAATTTGCTGCTGATCCCAAATAAACTTGTCTGTTCTGAAGAAATATCTGGCAGTCTATTTGTTTTAGGTCAACAGCTTCAAAATCAATTATGTTTTGATCCTCTCTATCAACTGTTGGTTTTCTGTTTGTGTGTGTGCTCTTGTTTTTATGATTTCATTCATTCTGTCTGCCTTGGGTATAATTTTCTCTCCTCTTTTTAGTTCTTTTAGGTGAAATAAAGTCATTAATTTTTACTCCCTTCTCCTCTTTTTCCTCTTCTTCTTCCCCTTCTTCTCACTCCTCTTTCTACTCTTCCTTCTCTTTCTCCTTCACCTTCGTTTTCTTCATCTTCTTGATTTTCAATAACCATTTACCACTATGAAATTTCATCTAAGAACTGTTTAGCTGCAACACTAGAATTTTGATAGGTTTTGTTATATTGTAATGACAATCAAAATATATTTAATGTCCTTTATGATTTCTACTTTGGTCAATTGGTTATTGAGTAGAGTATTGCTTAATTTAAATAATTTGTGATTTTCAAGATTTATTGATATTGATTGCTAATTTATTATCATTTCTGTCCTTTTGTACAAATTCCGAAATTTGAATAATCTTTGGTTCTTTTGTAATTTTTAAATAGTTCACAAATTCCATGCCTGACAATTTTTAATTGTGTGCCAGACATGATAGCTGATATGTTGTAGGATTATAGGGAGTCTGAACTGTGTTGTTTTCACTTAAAAGATGGTGAATTTTGTTCTAACAGTCAAATAAGTAACTTGCAGTTCTTCTTGAGCTTTCATACATGTTTCATTTATTTATATGAAGTTTTTTTGAGGAATGATAAATTTGATTTTTGGCCTTATTTCTAGAACATGTTTCTCCATTTAGGCTGTGCTACTAACTCTTAAGTTATGGCCTATCTGGTTTCTCAAATGAATGACTAAAGAGCCCATAGAGGTCTCTCTCCTCTGACTCTGCTAGAATTCCAACACCCTGAATCCCTCACCCTGAATAACAAATTCATTCATGGTCTCAGCCATGTTGCAATTAGAAACTGCTAGGTCTCACGGACTCTGCCTTGTGCATGCCATAATGAATCTCCACGAGAAGTGTCTGTCACCTGCTCTGCTCAGCTGTCTTTTCTTCAGGACTTTGGCCCACAAATCCAGCTAGAGGAGCAATGAACTTTGAAACGTGCTTCCTCAGCCCACTGAGAGCTATGTGTTCTGCATTGACTCTACCTCCCTGTGTGGTGGAAAGGAGACTTCCCTCAGACAGAAGTCTGGGAAATGGTTGGGCTTCCTCATGAATTTCCCTTTTTCAAGGATTACCTTCTTGCATTGTTTGCTGTGTAGTGCATAAAAACAGTTGCTTCATATGTTTGTCAGATTTTATATTTGTTCACAGTAGGAAAGTCATTCTGGTACTAATTACTTGATTATGTTTGGAAACATAAGTTAGTAATTACTTTCCGATAACATTTATTGCAAATATATTAAACTTGTAATATCATTGATGTGCTTTAGAATAAACAATTTCTAAAAGTGATTCAATTAAGAAAACTACTAATTAAATGAGAGCCTAAGTGGACATGGCAAAAAAATGAATTACTAGTAACCATAGAAACCCTAGTAACTTGACTAAGAACATTGACATTATTTTGAGTCAGAGATCCATGAATTTGATCCCATCTCCATAGCACACAAGGCATGGTTTTCCTTTTTTTTTTTTTTTATAAATTACTCAACATCTCCAAGCCTTAGTTACCGATGTCTAAATATGACTAATATGATTGATACCTAATATCTAACTCATGTTTTACTTAGGACTAAGAGAGATACAACAGAGGGATATTATATGCCCCTATGTATTAACGTGAATTCAACTATGCATTCTGGGCTGAGAGAGAAGGAGAGAGAGAGGAAGAGAGAGTGTGTGTGTGGGAGGGA
>NW_006797283.1:305121-307119 GCF_000442215.2 Lipotes vexillifer | reverse complement strand
GTGTGTGTGGGAGGGGGGGAAAGAGAGAGAGAGAGATTACTTTTAAATAATTTTACATTCAACCAGGTATTTTACTCAAAAAACGTAAGTACCAATAAGAGGATGGGTGATTCTTACAGTGTGGAAATGGCATTTACCACACTGGGGTTAGATCTAATTCATTCTAGTTATCTACAGTGCATAACAAATTACTCCAAATTGTAGAAGCTTAAAACAACCATAATGATTTCTTTTCCTCATGGATTTTTATTGGTCAGGATTTTGGGAAGGACTTGGCAAGATGGTTTTGGCTCAGGATTTATCAAGCAACACTAAGCAAAGAGTGGCTCAGCTAGACTGCTGATATGTTGGTCTCCAATGTAACACATTCTTAGTACATACACAAAGACAATATTAATTATATGTAATTATCTGATGTCCTGATGTAGAACTTGACTGCACAAAAGAAAAGTTCTTTATTGTATATAATTTGTTTTAATCAGTCTGTGACATATGTCAAATATGTATTTGTAACTGTCACTACCAGTGGACTTAAAATTTTTTTTGATTGAGATGGTAAAATTTTCATTTGTCTTTGAAGATTTTTCCACGAAAATGAAAATCAACAGTTTGGATCAAAAGAGAGGTGATATCCTGTAGTACCAACACATATTCTTTAGATAATACCTGGATTTATTTAGTATGGATAACCCAGCATAGATGTACCTATAATCATGCCAGTTTCCAAGAAGTATATGCATTCTTAATTGAACTTATCCTTAAATATCTATTCTAAATCATTAATAGTGAATTCAAAAGAGTAAAAATGCATTAATAAAGCACATTCAGAAATTTTACCTTAAATAATGAGCCTCCAAAGCCAGCTTTGAAGTACCTACTTCCATTATAAACAAATGGTTTGGGTGGTAGAGAAGTTATTATAGATATTATAGGTGATAGAGATATTATAGTAAAATATGTCTTAAATGAAGTAGGTAATGTTTGCATTTCTGAGTTTGCTGAAAACATGGTGTCCCTCTATAATAAAATCTTAACAGAATGTGTGTGTGTGTCTGTGTGTGCAAGTAAATGTGTATATGATATGTATAAATATATATATACATGTGTAAGTGGTATATGTGTATGTATATATGTGTGTAGAAGATGAAAAACATGAACTGCTGCATCTCAGAAGATGGTAGGCATTTCCAATAGTTCCACTGAATTCTCCTAGAAGCTTTTAAGAGAACATGATAATAGAAGATTACATATCTATATTTTTGAGCTTTATTTTAATGGCTATAGTAGGCTTTATTGAAATCCTATTTTTGCTTATGGGTGCTTGTAGGCTTTATACTGTATACTTCATCATCTAGTTTTAAATGACTTTGACAAGGATATATAGTTCTTCAATTTAAATATGAAAATCCTTTATTGAATATCAAAATTCTATGTGAAAATGCAGCATTGCCAAGAGTCAGTGATTAGAGAAGATGACTACTAACATCCTTCAAGATTCTCTGACTTGCTGAGAGAAAGAGACATAGAGACAGAAAGGAAGAGTTTTGTTGTCTAAGTAGTCCCTGCTCTTATTTTATGATCATAAAATGGCCTTTTGTAATTATCATTTGCCTTCCATGTAGATAATGTAACCCCCAGATCATCAAGTCCCAACAGTAGCTATAATTATCACACCAATTACACCAGGACAAGTTGGTTAAGATTAGTTAATGTAAAGGAACAGTCCTCCTTGCTGGCAAATCAGATTTTAGAGATTGCAAGACTAAGCAAGATAGTAAATTTACCAAAATAATGCCATGTTTTATGGGCATTGAGCCTTTATCTGGAAAATATTATCTGAAAAAGATTAAATTTAAAAGAAAATAAAAATAATAGTTACCTGTGAATGCAGCCTCCTTTGGAAATAGGATCTCTGGAGATGCAGTTAATTAAGATGAGGTCACACTGAATTCAATATGACTGGTGTCTTTTTTTTTTTTTTTTTTTTTTTTTTTTTTT
>NW_006797283.1:297812-305111 GCF_000442215.2 Lipotes vexillifer | reverse complement strand
GTTATGCGGGCCTCTCACTGTTGTGGCCTCTCCCATTTGCGGAGCACAGGCTCCGGACGCGCAGGCTCAGCGGCCATGGCTCACGGGCCCAGCCGCTCCGCGGCATGTGGGATCTTCCCGAAACGGGGCACGAACCCGCGTCTCCTGCAACGGCAGGCGGACTCCCAAGCACTGCGCCACCAGGGAAGCCCATGACTGGTGTCTTTTTAAGAAGATGGAGACACAGTCACACACAGAGGAGACATCTTTGTGAGGACTGAGGCAGAAATTGGCGATGCAGCTGCAAGCCAAGGAATGCCAAGGATGCTGGCAACCACCAGAAGCCAGGAAGAGGCAAGGAAGGTTGCTGCCCCAGAACCTTCAGAGGAAGGACAGCCCGGCTGACCTTTTGATTTTGGACTTCTGGCCTCTAGAACTATAAAAGAATACATTTCTGTTATTTTAAGTCTCCCAGTTTGTAGAATTTTTCATGGCTGCTCTAGAAAACTAATACATATGGTAAAGGTTTTTTATATTTATCCAGAAACAATTTCTTGTTTTAATCATCCTGTATTGAAACCAATCAGAACCTTACCCTGAAAACCACTTTGTAGTCAACTCAGTCACATCCTTTAGCATTTACTCTAGTTAGGATCAGTTGGTGGGAAACAGTTTAAATTTGTTTAAAAATGTCTCCCTGTATTTCTGGAAAACAAATCAACAAATATTTGTTTAAGTAGTTGAGTATTGGAGTGGGTTAAATAACCAGATTTTTTACTAATTCATACTGATCTTTTTAAAGATTAGTCAGTTTTGCATTTTCCTAGCAAATGAGCTTTAAAATACTATTAGCCCAATAACAGGCATACTTTTCTTTTCCTTATCCTACTTTTTATTTATTTTTCTTTCCCCTTTTTTTTTTTACTGTAAGCCATATTGCAAGATTTTAGAAAGAGAAAATGTATGTGAAGCACAAATGACTGTATCAAATATTAGTTAGTCCATATTTATTTTTATTTATAAGCGGTTGCTCTCAGTGATTTTATATCTATTCAGACATGCAAGACACATATGTTGTGCTGAACCCAATGATATGATTGCTTTTTAATAATGTTAAGAAAGAATAACTGACTTGGCCAGGTTTCTTACTTTTTTTGGCTACATTTCTTACTGAGTAAGTATTGATCAGCAGAGAAGACTTCTCCACCAAGACAGAACTTAACCTTTTGAAATTTGGAGACTTCCTCTTTCAGAAGTATTATCTAGAAATCCTGGCCATGTTAACTCCAATTAATTTAATGTGTGGAGAGAAGAGTCTGGAAGTTGTGAATCCCGAGCCATCAGTGCAAGTGTTCTGCTTCTGTACACATTATCATCTGTTAGAATGTCTGCTACAGGGAGACTCCCATGGCATTAGTACATCTGTCCGTCATTTCACTCCACCAGCCAATAATGTGAAAACCCATATCTTGTAATTAAGACTTACAATCAATCGTGAGGTTTTGATACCTTTTTGAGTGCCTGGGAAAAGATGAAGAATTTGATCAGCTGTGGCTGAAAAATGGTATATATGGTATATTTTAGTTTGAATAGTCCTAGCAATAGTAATTCAAGAGTTATCAATTTTAAAAAATATAAAAGAAATTCTTATCACCATAATAAGGTTATCAAAAACAAGCATTTTTAAAACCTTGCCAAATTATTTGGATTTAATGTACATTGCTATTGCAAAATCTTTCAAAAGTATATTAAGCTCAAGGAAACTCTAGCTAGATGTAATCATGTGTAATGAAAATTCTTCAACCAAAGATTTAGGGATCTGAATTTTAATAATAAAAATCAAATTAATAAAGAGCAAACAAACTCTGCTGCCATTAAATTCAAGAAGGCAAACATTACATTCTGTATAATTGGCTATATTTTATACTGTGTTTAGAGGTAAATAGGGAACTATCATAAATGGCAGCATTAATTTTGGGCAAAAGTTTAATATAGGGTACCTCAAAATCCAGTTTTTTCATGACCAAAATTATGTCAAAGTTTGAATAGATACAAGTTAAAAAATCACAACTCTTTATCAAATTCGTATTAAATAAGATAATTATCCAACTTTATTAAAATGATCACACATAAATGTCTGTATTTTAACAATATTTATGAGGCCCTCTGTTCCTATAGAATATGTTAAAAAATCTTTCTTTATAAGAGACTGTAATATTGTTTCATAAAACTGAAATTGCTTATACCTTAAGTTAACACTTTTTCTCAAAAATTTAACATATTCTACTCCAAGCATTTGTATGACCAAATTATTAGATATTTGGAGTCAATCCTTAAATACACATTCAGTTCTTCAGTAAGCATGAACTATAAGCTGACTACATTGCATTGACCAAAAATGATAACAATTTAACTGTATATGCTAATAAATGATAAATTATAGTGTATTATTAAAATATGTATGTTCAAGTTTCTTTAGAAGCATAGAAGATATAAAGTTCATTTCCTTAAGTACATAGTGAAGGGCATGGTGAAGAGAAGAAATCACAGTTGAAAAATTGATAGTGACTCTTGAAGGAGTTTGATTAAGTAACTCCATGGAGAATGATTAACATTTATTTCAGTTATGAGACAACAGTGTAATGTGAACATGAATTTAGGCAATTTTTATGGTAGAGTAATATCTTGAAAAATTGAACTAATAACTCCAATACTGATGACTTGACTACATCTGAAAAATATTATTTTCTTCCAGATACTGTATTTGAAGAGAGAATATACAACCTGAAGCTCATTCAGTGGCGTCAGCCATAATTATGAGTGATTTGTAATCGAGGTAAATGTGGTGAGTTCCTGTTATTTTAGATTTTCATCATTATTCTGAATGACAGGTAACTAATACATAAACCAATATGTTTATTCTCATGGCGCGCACACACGCACACTCACATACCTCTCTTCCTGTATCTTCCACTCATAGCTATCATAGTTTTTTTGTCTACTTTTTAATACTAGAAGTTCAAAGGCAAAGTCTTAATATTCTTAGTAGTTCTATTCATAATATTTCCTGAGATACAAAGAAAATCTAAATCCTGATGCTTTACGTTAATATACTGTTATAAATTCACTTACATTTTACTTAAAATTGCAAAAACTATATTGCAATTCAAGGCAATAATGAACACTTCATTTTATTATTACTATTATCATTATCAACATCTTGAGCATTCTTATATTCATAACCATCATCCTCACTGTTATCAATATTAAGAGGTCTGGGACAACAATATACAAATCTTATGTCAAAATTCTTACAGTTCTTTGATTATTCTATTGGTTTATCTATTTCTTCCATCTTTTGATGAGTTGATTTAAGTGCTATCTCTAGCCTTTATTGCCAGATAGACATTCTGACTCCAGTCATTTTTAAATTTGTGTCTTTTGATTTACTGTCATTTAGATGCCTGATGGGGCAATATTTGAAACAAATTTTATTAAACATTTATCAATATAGCATCTGACACATACAGGCACTCAATGAAAAAGTATTAAAATTGTTGCATGAGGGCTTCCCTGGTGGCGTAGTGGTTGGGAGTCCGCCTGCCAATGCAGGGGACACGGGTTCGTGCACTGGTCCGGGAGGATCCCACGTGCTGCTTAGCGGCTGGGCCTATGAGCCATGGCCGCTGGGCCTGCGCGTCCAGAGCCTGTGCTCCACAGCAGGAGAGGCCACAACAGTGACAGGCCCGCGTACCGCAAAAAAAAAAAAAAAATTTGTTGCATGTGCTACCTCATTGAATTCTCATAAAACCCTACAAATATAGTCCTACAATCAAATATTATTATATACATTTTTAAATGAAGAATATGAGGCATAAAAAGGTTATGTAACTTCCCCATAGTTACCTATTGGGTGGTGGAAACAAGATTATAACTTTACATTGATCTAATACATATCCAAAATTCTTACCCATCTGACTCCACCATCTTCATTCATGGTGCATGATGTCTGTATGTTTCTGTATGTCCCTCAAATCTTCTTCCACAACAGGATATGAAAGGTAGATTCTCAGAATGATCTCCAAGGGAAATAGAAGGCATCCCATTTGTTGATATAAATTGTGTTTATGTATTATATTAGTCAAACAAAGAAAGGATGTTATAGAAAATAATTACCAAAGGTGAGGAAAAGGACAAAGAGAAAGAGAAAACAAGAAAAGTAAATGATAAAGAGAAGACAGAGCAAAAAGCGAATGTGAGTGCATTTGTTTGTTGCTCCCACAGTTAGAGAGGTTCTTCATTAGCAAGACAACAGGTTTCAGTCCAAGCTGCCCTTCAATTGTTATCTCCGTGAATGAGCCTAAAACAGATGCCCTGCCAGATTTAAGAGCTTAATTATTTGGAACATATGCTAGTCATGTGCCTTCTTATAGGTAAATGTGCAATGTATTTCTTCAGAGAGAAATGCCATTTATAAAAATGTTCTCTAGTCTTTAGTAAAAAATGCCCTGTATAGCGTTTTTTGCCTATTTAACCTTTTAAAAGAAAATCACTCAATATTTAACCTTCATTAAATCTCACCTTAAGTTTTCTTTCTAAATTTTTGTTTGCTTTAAATTATTTTTGTATTGAATCTTCACTGCAGTTCTTTTTATTAGCGTTTAGGATCTGCAAAAATATCAGTATAGAGTCAAAGTGAGTATTCTACAATGTTAATTAGTTTCTACTCAAAATTAGTGTTCAAAAAAGAGCATGTTAGGGAATATATCTCAGCATTCTAAATATAATTCATCTATGATTTGTATATAATATAATCTGTGTTCAAACATACAATTTCACCTGTAGATTTTAATACCAATGGTAGGCATAATTCATTTACTCAATTTATTTTATTTGCTGATCAGTCATTTTTATTAACATGACTAGGTAATTCAGTTAAAGAAGAAATGTGATTTTCATTGAATTCATCAGTTGTACCATTAATTTGATTTTAGTTTATTGCATAAGGAATCACAAAATGTTCTTACATATATATTGTTATATCAGAGGATTCTAATATTTAGAATTTACATTTAAACTTTTCTCTTCCTCTTTCTTCTTCTTCTTAGTATTAGTATTATCTTTGTCAATTTTATTTGCTCATGATGCTGAGATATCCCAGATGTGGTAATAGATTTTGAAAGGCAAGTTTATGGAAATTAGAATTTTACATTTTCTTCACTAGGAATGAAGTGAAATATATATTTATATAGGTATATGAGGGTTGTTTTTCAAATAAATAGTTCTTACCTGAACACGCTGGTAGGTGGTGGCTAAACAAAAAGCTCTAATTGTTTCATAATACCACTAATGTATGTTAGATACTTAGTTTTGGATTTCACATGAATAAAATAGATGTCTTTTTTGTTTCAATTTTAAATTACACTAAATAATAATTTATTTTTAAAAACATCGTTAAACTTGTCATGTGAATACACTCTAAAGCAGAAAAATACAGAAATTAGCCAAGTAGGTGGAGATTTCAAAAAGATATATCAATTATGATAACCATATTTAGAATTAGGATAATTGGGGGGGGGATTAAATTAGAGAAAATAATTATTCAAAGGTGTGGGTCATGATTTTAAGATTGTTGAGTGTGATGCATGAGAATAACTTTTGCTTTAAAAGGCAACAAAATTGAAGATTTCTGGGTAAGAGCAGACAAAGAATCAAAGCTGTGGTAGTTTACTGACTTTATTAAAAACAACAGACATTATCTACTTCAATAGAAACTAAAAATATTTTAAAGTCTAGTGATCACCAGGCTCTAGAAATTTCACGGTGACTGATTTTGCTCATCAGGATTCTGTTCAGGAGCTCTTGTTTTTACTTTGCTGTTGAGGTTCCATAACAAATAGTGTATGCGAATCATCCAGCATTCCTCCTAAGACTGTGCATTCTACTTTAATGACTCCAGTGCTATTGTGCAAGACATTTTCCCAGTAATTGAAATTCCCATAATCAATGCACAGTCTATATTATGGATGCTGTTCTTTTCTATTTTCCTATGTACCCTTTGTTACCTTATTTTTCTTCACATTTCTCTGAGAGATCAAAATGGCCCTCATTATTGACTCAGTCCCACGTTATGTAAATGATAATGCCCTCTTGGGCCTGGAGAACTGTAGAGCTTTTATCATATTTGCTAGCTCAGGGTTTTCTTCCATTTGCTTTAGCGTTTTTGGAACTCACATTAATTTGACATATATGACATAAAATACCTTTATACATGTGATAAAAATGCCGTTAGTTTTTATGCTTCATTGTTTGAGCCTTGTTAGTTTTCTTCACTTTTTAATATTTCTCATAGTTTGATGATTATGCAAAATCATTTACCTGACAAATGTTTCTATTCCAATATATTTTTAAAATTTTGAAAATAATTCATCTGTTTCATTTGTGAAATGAGTCAAAAGGAATGTGCTATAATAAAGTTGGAGAAGTTATGCAATTAAATTAATATTCTATTATTAGATTTATGTTATGTCATTCTTTACATTTTACTAAGAATTTATAATATTATGTGGCTTTTGATGTCTATAAGAAAGCATAAAAAATATTGACTAACTTAACACTTCTGAAATTACAAACATTGAATATTTAGTATTACTTGCTTTGCTTTAATAAAACATATTATCTTGACATCACAAATTTAAGTGTTCTTTAGGTTAATTCTTCTGCTGAAATTCACTTTTTTCCAGACTAATAATTTCATCAAAACTGTTTTGGTTTAATTGTTAGTTTAAAACTAAAATCCAAAATTGGAGAGCAAAGGGCTTTCATTATTAACCATAAAACAAGATTGTAGTCTATTCCTCAGTAAAAGCTAATGAAATCCCCAACTTATAATCAAACTTTTATAAAAGTGAATTACATTAATTTTAGATGTAAATGATATACATTTTTTGAAAGAGAAAGTAGACCTTAACCAATGTTTGTTGTCTTAGAGATACAAAAATTGTGCCTTTACTCTAAGTTCCATTTTCCATTCCTTTAACTATTACCATTTCTCTTCTCTGAGTCATTTTCAATTTTATCTAGTTTTCTCTTAAAATATAAAACTGGACTTTACATTGAAGAAAAGACTAGCATTTTGATAGATTTAATTTGCAGCAAGAGACTACCATACAAATCAATGAGGCAAAGAACAACTTTATTAGAAGCAGCTCCCAAAACTTTGCTTATTGAGCAAACAGTCATAGAATTTATCTAGGTGCTGTAGTAATTAAATGGGGCCCCAGAGACTGAAGCAACTTTTTTTTTTTTTTTTTTTTTTTT
>NW_006797283.1:289138-297633 GCF_000442215.2 Lipotes vexillifer | reverse complement strand
AGTTTCCCGGACCAGGGCACGAACCCGTGTCCCCTGCATCGGCAGGCGGACTCTCAACCACTGTGCCACCAGGGAAGCCCAGCAACTTATTTTTATTTGACAAATCAAGCACCAAATGGATGAACCATGGTAAAGAAGAGAGATGGGCATTTCTGTGTTTACAAATCTGAGTTATTATTCTCTTTGAATAGTGAATAAATTCTTGTTATTAATAGATTCATTAAGCTGTAAACATGTCTCTAATGTTTGGTCTGGGTTTCTTCCTGGATTCTCCTAGAAACTCAAAGCCTGAGTGGAAGCCTTGACCCAAATTGTTTCTTTGGAAAGTCTAGAGACCAGGAGTGGGGGACTAGGGAAAATTAGAAAATAGTCAGTACAAGAGTGTGTTATCAAGCTGGTCCATCAATGTGGGCAGCTGAGGCTCAGTCCATCTGGGATCTTTCAAGAAGCAATATAGAATGAAATTCAGAATAGTCCACCTAAAGTTCAAAAGAGCAGAGCATTTTTGAAAGAACCCTTTATCCAATGACTCCTTCTGACATTGATCAGGAGTTGCCCAATGGGGTATTAAGTCTCTATAATTCTTAGTTTGTGTGAGCTCTCAAATCCCCAGTGTTTCCTGTAGGTGACCAACTCTGGTGCCAGAGAAGCTCCAAGACAGATAACTGTTCCATCTAGATGAGGTGCCTGTATTTCAGTTGTTGGAAGCTGATGGCCAGAACAATGTTTGAGGTAAGAGTTGTTAAGAAGATGATAGAAACATTTATTTCAGTCTTAAAGTTTCCAAGGAATCTGGAGATTCATGGTTCCCAGGTGCATCCACTCAAACGTTCTTACCTTTGTCCCAGGGTTCCACTAGTTTTTACTCACAGTCCTGACTTAGGCATAGGCGATATGCTAGCATTGTTCATTCAGCACCTTTGTAGTCATTGGTCTCATAATAAATCCCGGTCTTGATTTTCAGAGTCTGTTCTGCAGCTGCAGTCAAGAAGGGTCTTTTTCGTACTGTCATAGGGGTATTTTGATTTTTACAGAATTCTTTTGACAGTAGCCTAGCCTGAACTTATTTTTTATGGCATCTAAAGTCATTCCCCCATACAGGTGTTCAGGTGCCACTGCTGCTATATAAATCAGTGTTTCACTTTCCACCTAAAACTTTCTGATTCTCAGCCAGTGAAAGTCTTAATAACTGTGATGCTACTGCATATGCTCACTTTCTTTTTGCAACTCATCCCAACCTGCTACCAGGGAATATGGTAGTAATTGTGATGTTCCTGTGTATCAGAGGTGACCACCACCCTATTTACCATCAGCAATAGAGAGTATTGCTAATTAACGATTGAGTGATCCAGTTCCAGAATTTCATACTGAAGGTGTGCTTTCAGTAGTCCCTTCTGATACCAACTGTTTTACCCAGGGGCCTCTCAGAAAGCAGCAAATGATAAAAAGTTTGAATGTAAGTAGTCTATGTAGTATTGTGTAGTTTATTTATGTAATATTTATGTCAGGGATGAAGATTGGATGACTGAATGGAGAAACAGATGATACTCAAATGAATTGAAACCTTATGTGCACAAAGAAACCTGCACATAGATGTTTATAGAAGCTTTATTCATATTGACAAAATTTGGAAGTGACCAAGTTGTTCTTCAGTAGGTGAGTGAATAAATAAATTGTGGTACATCCATGCAACAGAATATTATTCAGCACTAAAACAAAATCAGCTATCAAGCCATGAAGAGACATGGAGGAACTTAGCTGCATATTACTAATTGAAAGAAGCTTATCTTTAAAATTTTATTTTATTTATTTATTTTTTATTACAGCAGGTTCTTATTAGTTATCTATTTTATACATATTAGTGTATACATGTCAATCCCAATCTCCCAATTCATGCCACCGCCACCACACCCCCCCCCCACCACTTTACCCCCTTGGTGTCCATACATTTGTTCTCTACATCTGTGTCTCTATTTCTGCCTTGCAAACAGGTCATCTGTACCATTTTTCTAGATTCCATATCTATGTGTTAATATATGATATTTGTTTTTCTCTTTCTGACTTACTTCACTCTGTATGACAGTCTCTAGATCCATCCACGTCTCTAGATGCATCTACGTCTCTACAAATGACCCAATTTCATTCCTATTTATGGCTGAGTAATATTCCACTATATATATGTACCACATCTTCTTTATCCATTTGTCTGTTGATGGACATTTAGGTTGCTTCCATGACCTGGCTATTGTAAATAGTGCTGCAGTGAACACGGGTGCATGTTTCTTTTTGAATTACGGTTTTCTCTAGGTATATGCCCAGTAGTGGGACTGCTGGGTCAAGGAAGCTTATCTTTAAAGGATACATAGTGTATGGTTTCAATTACATGACATTCTGGAAAAGACAAAACTATGGAGTCAGTAAAAAGATCAGTGGTTCCTAGGGGTTAGTGGAGAGGGGAGAATAGAAGTGGAGCACAGAGAATTTTAGAGCAATAAAACTATTCCCTATATTTTCTATTGTCATTGTACATTTCTCAAAACCCATAGAATGTTATGACACCAAGAGTGAACCCTAATATAAACTATCGACTTTGGGCGATGATGATATGTCAATCAATGTAGGTTCAGCAATTGTAACAAATGTGCTCTACAGTGAGAGATGTTGGTAGTCGGGAAGGCTGCACCTGTGTGGTTTCAGTTAGTACTTTCTACTCAATTACTTATTTATTTATTTATTTTATTATTTTTGGCTGCGTTGGGTCTTCGTTGCTGCATGCGGGCTTTCTCTAGTTGTGGCGAGCGGGGGCTACTCTTCATTGCGGTGCGCAGGCTTCTCATTGCAGTGGCTTCTCTTGCCGTGGAGCACTGGCTCTAGGTGAGTGTGTTCTAGAGCGCAGGCTCAGTAGTTGTGGTGCACGGGCTCAGTAGTTGTGGCTTGTGGGCTCTAGAGCACAGGCTCAGTAGTTGTGGCACGCGGGCTTATATGCTCCATGGCATATATGTGGGATCTTCCTGGACCAGGGCTTGAACCTGTGTCCCCTGCATTGGCAGGCAGATTCTTAACCACTGCACCACCAGGGAAGTCCCTTTCCACTCAATTTTGATGTGAATATAAAAGTGCTATAAAAAATATATATTAAAAAAGACAATAATGGAAATTTAATACAAGCGTGCATGATCACTTTGGTCAGCAATGTGTAGGCAACTGGGGCTTAATTCCACACTGAAGTGTTAGCAGAGATCTGGGTCTGAAACTGAGAAATACATGGCACAACTTGGTGGAAGAATAGTCAGGTTACACCTGAGAAAAGCTGATTGTCATTGCAATGGCTTGAGTAAATGCTGAACTCAAAAGGAATAAGGTAGAAATGAGAAGTGTCCAATATACACCCCCCTCTCCCTTACTTTCTTCATGTAAGATGAAATTAACTTAAATATCATATATTTTTAGGATTATTTTTGGTAATTTTAAAATATTTATTCAAGAGGGCAATTTGCTCAATTCATTGAATGGCCAAACTCCCTAGCCTTTGACACTTTCCATATTTTGTAACTTTCTGAAGTTATTTTATGATCCCTAACCAATTTTTTTTTTTTATGGTACGCGGGCCTCTCACTGTTGTGGCCTCTGCCGTTGCGAAACACAGGCTGCAGACGCACAGGCTCAGCGGCCATGGCTTTCGGGCCCAGCCTCTCCGTGGCACGTGGGATCTTCCCGGACCGGGGCACGAACCCGTGTCCCTTGCATTGGCAGGTGGACTCTCAACCACTGCACCACCAGGGAAGCCCCGATCCCTAACCTATTAATATAGGACAGTTGGAAGATATACATGTGTAGTGTTTCAAGTATTTAAGTATATTATTAATGGAGTATAAATGAATCATAAACTATTCAGTCTTGTGGACCAAGAATATTCCCCACATGATCCATGTGAAGTTCTGAGTAACTTCAACTTATAGTTAAAACAAATGAAGTTTGTTTTAGTAAAAGAAAGAGAGGACTATAATCTTTTAAGCAGATAAAATTTATCAGGAAATCTCCTGAAAACATCTTCTTTATTCCTCATGAAAGACCTATTTGTATGGAATCATTATCCCTTTTATACATATAGCCAGAGATCTGTGATGGGTGTGAAGGAGATTTAGCTTCCCTGTGATATCAATCACCTCATCCAAGCCACTTCTCCTTCAAAATGTAGTAAGGCTATATTAGTTCCAGTTATTTCATTTTTCATTAAAATATTCAGCAGAAAAATAAATCTGATAACTCCCTTTTTCCTTTAATAAAACTGAAAAAAAAAAAAAACTTTTTCTTTGTATCCAACTGGCAGGTCTCCCATTCATTGGCATAAATTGGTTTCCATACTTAAACCTCAAATTAATCACAGGAAAGGGTATGATTTTACAAAGGAATATGACATTAGCTTTTGAACTGAGAGTTAGGACAAAGCTGAAAGGCCTTTGAGGGGATGGTTAATTGAAGCAGGTATGGCACTGATCAGAGTAAATACTGAAGTTTAAATGACCTAGAGGCATTATCAATAAGGCATTAAAGAGTCAGGAACTTATTGAAAGCTGTTAGAAAGGAGACCCATGTTACAGTGCCAGGAAGTGCAGCTAAACTATGACCTGTGCTAACATGGAAAATAGAAAATATACCTAATAACTTGATGATCTTGCTCAGGACACTTCTAGGCAGAATGTTGAGGCTACCACCTAGAGGAAGTTTACAACAAAAGGAATAAGGAGAGAGGTATACTAAAGAATGAGTTATTCTGCATTGGAATGACATTTGGAGAAAATGTAAAGTGCTCTGAATAATCTTTTCAGCCAGCAAGAGTTCGAAAGTAAGAACCTTAGTATCAAAATCAAAATCAGAGTGCGATTGTAAAATCTTTTGTTAAGATTTCAGAAAGATTTATACAAATGACTCACATTTTCAAATAGACCAAAATCCTTCAGTGGATCTTAAAGGCATGGCTTCAAGATCCTTTCACTTAAACAATGGAGATTACAAGAAACTTAAAAACATTGTCCTGTAGCAACCTCACCCAGAGCCTAAAATCGGAAAGGATTTGTCTCAAAGAGATTGTTGGTTGTTCCTTTTTTCAAATTAAATGTACTCTAATACAATGCAATAAAAAAGCCCACACATTTTTAAGATTTTTTTTTCCTGGTGGAGGTTACCTATGGCTAGAACTATAAAGTTACAGAAAATATACAAAATGAAAAGGGGCCTTTGGATCCACAAACTTTTATTGGCAGGGAGCATGGTGAGAAGTCTACTCAGTTGCAAAGTCAGTTTTCTTATGAAGAAGAAAGGATTACTTACAAGGTGCAATCAAACGTATAGATGACAGAGCCAATATTCACAGACAGAAATTATCAAATAGGACTGAGCCCTAATCAAGAAATTGGCAGCATGTGACCTGCTGGATTTCATAAGTGCTATGGACATTGCTGTGTGCTTTTCCCTTTCTACTTTTTGAGTGGGTGTTATCAATAGTGCTCATCCTATCCTGTCATACCACTGAGTGTGTGTGTGTGTGTGTGTGTGTGTGTGTGTGTGTGTGTGTGGTGGACTGGGGGAGATAACTTGTCTCTTTAGCTCCCAGATCTTCTAAATAAGAAGACTGATGTAGAAAGAACTGTACCAGAGGAGCTCATGATCCCCTGGACCTGATTTAGAAGTTGACTTCTGGACTTCAAGCTGATTCCTTAATAGAACAAGACTTGAAGGGACTTGGAGTGGGGGGAGGAAAGAGTGTGTATTGCATGTGGGAAAGATATGAATTGTTGTGGCTAGAGGGTGAATGATAGAAAATCATATTTTCAAAAGATGAGTGCAACCATTATACATGGACCCACGTGGTCTTCTACAATGTGACTTTACCACTACCCTATAATAGGGAGTCTAAATCCCTTCAACGTGTATCTAGGGTGGCCTATGACTCACTTGTAACCAACAGAAGAGAACAGAAGTGAAGGTAAATATTTTTGAGGCTATATCATAAAACGTAATTCAACTTCTGCCTGGTTTACTGGGACACTTGGTTTGGAAACCTAAGCTGGCAAAATACAAGGTCCTACGTCATTAAAGCCACTATACTGTGAGAAAGTCTAAATTAGCTCACACAGAGATACCACATGCAGAGGTCCTGAGGATGTACAAAGAAAGATGACCAACCAACTCTCATAACTGCAGAGTGCTAATTTCAAAGATAAATCCTTTATTCAGTATTACCCATAGTAATTCTACTTCTTTGACCAAACCCTAACTAACACAAACCATAATCCAACTTCTCATAGACCTCAAAGAATTCAGAAAAATAAATTAATGTTCTTTACAGGTTAAGGCAGTTTCCTATTAATTTATCAGGAGTATTGAACATGTACCATGTGCTCACTTTAACTGTGCTGGAGATAAAGTCTATGCCTTTGTGGACTTTACAATCTATTTCAGGATACTGGTAATAAACAATAAACAAATAAATCCATATGGAATATAAGCCCAGACAGTGATAAGAGCAATGGAGAAGACAAGTAAAGGTAATTTAAGAGAATGGAGAGGTTAAGGGGTGATATTTTAGATAAAGCGACTTGGAAGACTTCTTTATGGTATTATTTGAAGAAAGGATAAGATTATTTAAATAAAAGGAAGGGATCTTTCCAGAGAAAATAAAAGTGTAAATACCTGAGTTGTGAGCATGCTTAGAAAGTAAAAAAATTAATAAGGCGATAAGTATAACTTGAACATTATAAAATGAGCATAAAGATCAGAGATATAATAGCAGGACGTGTAAATCATGACAGAGGTTTTACATTTTCTTTGAGAAAGCCTACTGCTGTGTTTTGTTCAGGATGTTGATATAAACTGGTAATGTTTCAAGCAGGAACTATTGAAAAGGAGAAGGGGCATGACAACAAATTGATTTTGTAGGAGTCTTCCAAGTAAGTTTTTTTTTTTTTTTTTTGCGGTACGCGGGCCTCTCACTGTTGTGGCTTCTCCCGTTGCAGAGCATAGGCTCCGGATGCACAGGCTCAGCGGCCATGGCTCACGGGCCTTGTTGCTCCGTGGTATGTGGGATCTTCCCGGACCGGGGCAAGAACCCGTGTCCCCTGCATTGGCAGGCAGACTCTCAACCACTGAGCCACCAGGGAAGCCCTCAAGTAAGTTTTGAGAGCTGGCTTGGACCAGAATATTAGTCACAGAATTTGTGAGAAACAGTTCAAAGTCTGGATATATTATAATATTTCTTTACAGCTTGGATATGGAGGGTTAGCCAAAATGAGTAGTCTAGGTTAAGGCCAAGGTTTTTACCTTATAGGTGACATAGAAAGCACAGGTTTGGGTGGGGAGAGGAATCACTGAATGATGAGAACTGAGATAAGAATGCTGAGAATGGAAAGGTTTTAGGGGCAAGAAATCAAGAGTTCAGTTTTGAATATGTTATGCATGAGATGTCTGCTATACCTAACATGTGAAGATATTGGGAAAACATTTAGATATTCATTCTCAGATTTCTGGCATTTCTGGAAGAAGTTTGGGTTGAAAGTTTTTTTTTTTTAAATAGATTGTTCAGATTACAAGTGGAATTTCAGCACACTGTCATGATCTGGTTTACTTAGGTAATGACCATAGACATAGTGAAAGGATGAGGAGAGTTTGCAGGTCTGAGCTCTATAGTACTCAGCAATGTGGAGCAGGAAAAAGGAAGCATATCAATCAAAGAAGCCTGAAAACAGCAAGCTAGGTAGAAAAATAAGTACTGAGAAATTGTGGTTTCCCAGAATCTAGATGAAAAAAGTGCTTCAGGGAGGATGGTGAGATCAATCGAATCAAAAATGGCTCAGAAATCAACGAAGAAAAAGGTAAAGACCATTTGGCATGACAATATAGAGATCAGTAAACTCAATGGGAGTATTTTCAGTAAAGACATGGGGTCACTGCTGTATAACATAAGGAACTCTGCTGTACAGTAGAAACTAACACAACATTGTAAAACAACTATAACCCAATTAAAAAATAAATAAATAAATAAATAATTTTTTAAAAGACATGGGTTCATAAGGCTTTTTGAAGTAGACTAAAGAAATAACAGATAAGGTGGGACCAGTAGTATAGGTTTGACATTTCTGAGTGTTTTCCTGTACAATAATTGAAGAAATTGACAGCAGATTTTTTTTTTTAATAAGGAAGAGCTTTTGCAGCAGCTTTTTATTTTGATGAACATGCTCCAGTAGAGATGAGCATTAATGCCATAGTAGAGGATGGGAGTAATTTCCAGAACAGTGTCTTTGAGTAGAAATCGATTGTGCCAGAGAAGAGATTGCCTTATATAGAAACTGTTGAACCAAGAGGGAAGACAGAGTATGTGGTGGTAGGTGGAGACAGTTTTAGAGGGAAATTAAAATCCTCTTCTGATTGATTATATTCTCTTAGTGAACTAAAAGGTAATCAAGAGAGGGTGAAGGTGGAGAAAGGCTCAAGGAGGA
>NW_006797283.1:258273-289128 GCF_000442215.2 Lipotes vexillifer | reverse complement strand
AGAGCGGGTGTGAAAGACATACTTGCAAATGAGATAATGAATTCACAAGGGAAGTATAGCAGGTGGGGCAGCAGAGATACTTCCCATTTAAGATTTGTGGTTAAAACCTTAGAGTAAATCCAGTCAGCATCGCTATGTGAATTCCTTCAGCTTTGAGAAACCTCTCTGGTGCAGAAATAAAGTAGGCTTAGTTGAATTTAAATACAGTTTAAGTAGGGTTTTGCTGGTAATCTGGGGAGAAAGGAAGGCAAGAGAGTTGATGATATATACAATCAATTAATTCTGTTGCTGGATCATGGATTCAGTTGTACTAGGAAGTAATGAGAAATGCAAGGTCGTGAGTTATAGAGATTAAAAAGGTGTCAGCCCCACAGGATTGGAAATCTTGGTGGGGTTGGATAATTTTACTAAGAAGAATACTTAAAGAAATGAATACAATGGAACAGAATACTTGATATTGGGATTTGGTATTGAGGTAGTTATTAGTTAGGAAAAGATTGTGACATACAACCATAGTAGTGGATGGCTGAGGCAAAGTATAGGACACAGTTTTTGGAGGTTAATAACCTGAGACATCTACCTGAAGCCCAAGCCATCCTAATTTTTACATTTTTGAATTTGTCAGTTCATATTTGTCAGCTGGTCCGGGTTTAATCAACAGCAGAGGAAATAAACATTATTGGAGCATCTATATTTTCTTATGTAGTAAGACAGTTACTAGAGATAAAAAGAAGTGTAAAACTCTTTTTATTCAAGGAATTTTATCTCTTTGAGATAAAAATAAAGATGCAAGAGTAATGGTGAAGAAGCAAGATAAACAGGAAATTGATGATTTGGTATTTTTATTATCTGTTTGTAATGACCATCTTTGGTGGTTGCCTAATAAATTTTATTTTGATTTCTGTTTGTAAGTTATCTCTTCTAGTAAGTTACACACAGTCACAGAGTATCTATTCTTTAAATAGCATTGCAGGTAAAAAGGAAGATACACATATTGGAAATAATAGCCATTGACAAAAAGCTGATCATATAGTGTGCATTGTTAACACATTCTTCTAGACGTTTCAGCAGAACTGCTAAAAAATGTCAGCGTTAATATAGTTTGTTATTTTTATGTAGTTCAGTGTCTTGATCCATTAATCTCTGATTTTAAATTTTTATTAGTGTTAATAGTGTTTATTATTGACAGTGGAAGAACATCAATGTATATAAACTTTTGATTATAGACCCAGAATTTTATCTTAGAGAGAAGGACTTCTGTTGCATCTTCATTAATGTTTAAATGTTGCACAGTAGAAGGTAATAATATGCAATGTGTGTATGTATAATACAGATTAACACATACTACATTAATTCAAAATCAAGGGTATATTGTGAGCAAATGTGAGAAAATTTAAATTGTATTTAACCAAAGAAAAATCATACTATGCTTTACGCATAACATGGTTCTATTTCTGGTACCAATGAACAGAAAATGACTGTTCCCATATGGAAAATAATTGGAAAAATTTAAACACTGGAATTTTTTTTTAGCAAATAATTATATGACAAAGACATGGTAAATTAATTAAAGAAAAATAATTACTCAGATACTACTATAAAAAAGAAAGTTGCCTCAATTACCTGTTTATTTTTTAAAATTATTTTCCACCTGAGTTATTTCACTGATATTCAGGCCTTCTTTTACTTTGCAGATGATAGCATTTCTAAAAATTTATAACCTTTATTTTATTCCCCAAGCCTGTGTTTCCACATTTATTTCTATATTCAAGAGCTACTCATTGAGCAGTTTCTAAGGTGTATGGCATAAATTTGAAATAACCTCAAATTTAAAAGGCATTGCTCTTTCATAGTGAATATTTTACAGAAAACATATGTATGTAAATTCTATAATACTGTACTGTGAGTTCCAAACCTGCCCCCACCACCATCAAAAAAAATCCTGGTGATCACAAATGAGGCTGTGATGATGTTTGCTTCCGGTGTGGTGTGGTTAGGTACCGGTTTCAGGAAGGACTTCAGAGAGGAGGTCGTGCTGGAGCTCATTCGGCAAACAACATTAGAGTGCAGACAGCGTTAGAATTGGAGGATAAGGCTATTAAATTTTTCCTCTCATTCTCTCTTTTTTTTTTTTTTTTGCCGTGCGCGGGCCTCCCACTGTTCCGGCCTCTCCCGTTGCGGAGCACAGGCTCCGGATGCGCAGGCTCAGCGGCCACGGCTCACGGGCCCAGCCGCTCCGCGGCATGTGGGATCTTCCCGGACCGGGGCACGAACCCGTGTCCCCTGCATCGGCATGCGGACTCTCAACCACTGCGCCACCAGGGAAGCCCCCTCTCACTCTCTTAATCCCATTACTATTGGGCTTTGCCTCTCACCATTGTGCCAAATTGTTTTATCGACATTTTAATCAAGCTCCAAGCCAAGGTGGATTTACTGTGAACCTTATTACACTTAGTCGGGGACCACTCACTTTTATGGGCCACTTCTATTTCTGTAATTTGGAGGGTCCTAATTAAAATATGTTTAAATAAAATTTGGAAAAGTAAAATATTTTACCTCAAATTGCTAAGACTATTCCCTCTTCCCCTCCCTTATTTCTTCTTCATACTTCTCCTTGAGTTGGAGAACAGTGGTCCTGGGCATTTTAGGAATCCAGCCAAGGGCAAGTTACTTTGGAGACATTGAATTTTGGCTTATTAGGACATAATCATATTGTCTATAGTCACTTCTGTATGTATTTGGTTATTACTGGCCAAAGCGCGATAGGAATACCTTCTAGGAATACTTTCTTACTTAGTTTGCAAATTCACCTGCAATTGTGACATAAAGGTGCAGGTGAATATAGCCTGTGCCTCTGAAATTTGGAAGTACGTAGGCAGTATAGGAGATATAAATCTTGAAATATACAGTGCCAGTTGCTAGACTGTGGAAAATATATCCAGTCATCAGATGTGTAGAATTGCAAGCAATGTTTTAGTTCTTATAGATGCCTAGTCAAAATGAATGTTCTCACCTGTCAGGAATATACTTGACAATGCAGAGCAAATAAGTATATATGCACTGTACTTTTTCCTATGTGAATTGTGAAAAACAGAATTTATCAGAAATCATATGTTTGCAGGGCCATAATATAAGCAGTAAATACATCTATGTGTGAAGTAAAATTTTAATGAATCTCCACCTATTGGATTGAATCTGAGCATATATGATACATCATATCTTGAAGAGTATGGTGATTCTACTCTTATAGTAAATATGCCTAAACAAATAAAAATTCTGTGGATAAAACGTCAAATAGTTACCAATAATTCAATGGGTATTACATAAAAATAAGTCGTTTGAACTTTAGGTTACTTAATAGACTATAGTTACAATTCATTTTATTTGAATTTTTATTTTTTGCCTTAATTTCAAATTAATATTCAGAATTATTGGTCCTGTACAAATTCACATGTGACTAATAAAAAGAAAAAATGTAAAGTAATAGAAAGAAGGCTGGTAGAAACTTTAATACCCAAACTCATTATATCTCCACAGAAACCTATGAATTTTATTGTCAAAATTCATGAAAGAAACTTTTCTAAATGATAATGAAAATTTAAAAAAAACAATTAGAGAAAAGACTAATGTTTTTACTTCTCTTCAGAAACAATACTGCAAAATCCTTGTCATACATATAAGACGTTAACAAAGAATATGCAGACAAAAATGTACAGAAAAAAATATAGATTTACGTCAGGTAGTTACTTAATAAAAACACTGTATTATTTTTCTCTGGATTTTATAATATTTGTGGTATGTGCCACTTCCCTAAAAAAATCTGTAATATGATGTGAAGTCTTTTGTCACTCTAAATTAACATATAATATTGTACCTAATTTTAAACGCAGTGATTCATATTATAAAACATGAACTTCAAGGCCCATCCCTGCAAGTGACTCTGGCTCCAGGCAGCTGCAGCCACTGACGATTCTCAGTCCTCACAACAGCATTTGTTCTGTTGATAACAACTTTCTCCTGAATATACTTTCTTCATTTGGTTCAGGGCACAACACTCTCATGGTTTTCTTCCTATCATACTCTTGATACTTTTACTTCTCTATTTAAACCCACTCCTTTTTGAAATTTGATATTTCATCTCAGAGCTGGATTGATGCCAACAAAATGCAACACAATTGGTATTTCAACCCCAAAAGTTTCACTGCCAACCAGACCTCTCCAAGAACTCCAGACTTCTCTACTCAACTCTTCTCTACTCCTACTTTGCCTTTCTATGGTATCTACTAAGCATCACAAACATACCCCAAACTGAATTTCTGATCTTTTCTCCAAAGCCTACTCCTTCTACAGATGTCTAATCTCACTTAACAGCAACTCCTCACTAGCCATATTTTGCCTTGTATTGATATCTTTGCATCAACCTTGATTTTTTTGTTGTAGTATCTCAAACACATCAGGCATTCTTCTCCCTCAGAATACTGGTGTTTACACTCTCTTTTTTGGGGATACGCTTCTCCCAAATTTACAGATTACTCAATACCTCGCAAAATTCAGGTCTTTATTAAAAATGCCACCTTCTCAATGAAGCTTACCCTGGCTATTTAAAATTGAAGATCCTATCCTAACAGTACTTAATCCCTTTTTGTGATTTATTTTCCTCATCTAATATATTATGTGTTATATTTATTGATTTTGTTTATATGGTATGTCTTGTTTATATATTTGGTTTTTTACATTTATCTCCTCCCATTAGAATGAAGGTAGGAGTGTTTTTTGTTTGTCTGACTGTTTTGTCAGCTACTGACATTGCAATGTGTAAAGTTGTGCCTTGCACATAGAACTCCTTAAATAATTTTTGACTAGATATTAGATAAGTTAAAAATGTTGTTTACTTACATATTCCCCAAAAGTTATTTTTTCATTATGTACCCTTATTTTAAAGATGTATCTCAAATTTCAAAAGGTAGAAAGTCATTTAAAACCTCTATAATGCATGAATCACTGTAAATAATAAATATTCTATTTACTTAAATGATGTGATGTTTATAAATTTTCTAAGATTATGCCTGCATAAGTACTCATTATAAAATCTAAATGGCAACAGTAGAAAAATTAAACATCAGAGAACCATATGCACCTGATCAATTTATTGATATAAACATACATAAACAAAATATACATGTGTTATGATCCTAGAATCCACACAGAGATCATCATGAACCCTGGATATCTCAGGATATAATTAAGATGAGTTTCACTTTCATTATCCCTGAAAAAAATAGCTGAAAGTTTGTGTGAGTGAGGCTAACACAGGATTTGAGATCCAATCCACTTCCCCTAGGTCTGAAGTGGGTCTCTTGTAGACAGCATATATATGGGTCTTGTTTTTGTATCCATTCAGCAAGCCTGTGTCTTTTGTTTGGAGCATTTATTCCATTCACGTTTAAGGTAATTATCGATATGTATGTTCCTATGACCATTTTCTTAATTGTTCTGGGTTTGTTTTTGTAGGTCTTTTTCTTTTATTGTGTTTCCCACTTAGAGAAGTTCCTTTAGCACTTGTTGTAGAGCTGGTTTGGTGGTGCTGAATTCTCTTAGCTTTTGCTTGTCTGTAAAGCTTTTGAGTTCTCCATCGAATCTGAATGATATCCTTGCTGGCTAGAGTAATCTTGGTTGTAGGTTCTTCCCTTTCATCACTTTAAGTATATCTTGCCACTCCCTTCTGGCTTGTAGAGTTTCTGCTGAGAAATCAGCTGTTAACCTTATGGGAGTTCCCCTGTATGTTATTTGTCATTTTTCCCTTGATGCTTTCAATAATTTTTCTTTGTCTTTAATTTTTGCCAATTTGATTACTATGTGTCTCGGCGTGTTTCTCCTTGGGTTTATCCTGTATGGGACTCTCTGTGCTTCCTGGACTTGGTGGCTATTTCCTTTCCCATGTTAGGAAAGTTTTCGACTATAATCTCTTCAAATATTTTCTCTGGTCCTTTCTCTCTCTCTTCTTCTGGGACCCCTATAAGGCGAATGTTGTTGTGTTTAATGTGTCCCAGAGGTCTGTTAGGCTCTCTTCATTTCTTTTCTTTCTTTTTTCTTTATTCTGTTCCACAGCAGTGAATTCTACCATTCTGTCTTTCAGGTCACTTATCCGTTCTTCTGCCTCAGTTATTCTGCTATTGATTCCTTCTAGTGTAGTTTTCATTTCAGTTATTGTATTGTTCATCTCTGTTTGTTTGTTCTTTAATTCTTCTAGGTCCTTGTTAAATGTTTCTTTTATTTTCTCCATTCTATTTGCAAGATTTTAGATCATCTTTACTATCATTTCTCTGAATTCTTTTTCAGGTAGACTGCCTATTTCCTCTTCATTTGTTTCTGGTGGGTGGTTTTTACGTTGCTCCTTCATCTGCTGTGTGTTTCTCTGTCTTCTCATTTTTCTTAACTTACTGTGTTTGGGGTCTCCTTTTCTCAGGCTGCAGGTTCATAGTTCCCCTTTTTTTTTTTTTTTTTTTTTTTGATGTCTGCCCCCAGTGGCTAAGGTTGGTTCAGTGAGTTGTGTAGGCTTCCTGGTGGAGGGGACTGGTGCCTGTGTTCTGGTGGATGAGGCTGGATCTTGTCTTTCTGGTGGGCAGGACCCCATCCAGTGGTGTGTTTTGGGGTGTCTGTGACCTTATTATGATTTTAGGCAGCCTCTCTTTTAATGGGTGGGGTTGTGTTCCTGTCTTGCTAGTTGTTTGGCGTAGGGTTTCCCGCACTGTAGCTTACTGGTCATTGAGTGGAGCTGGGTCTTAGTGTTGAGATGGAGGTCTCTGGGAGAGCTTTCACCATTTGATAATATGTGGAGCCGGGAAGTCTCTGGTGGACCAATGTCCTGAACTCGACTCTCCCACCTCACAGGCACAGACCTGACACCCAGCCAGAGCACCAAGACCCTGTCAGCCACATGGCTCAGAAGAAAAGGGAGACAAAAAATAAAGAAAGAAAAAAATGATAAAATAAAATAAAGTTATTATTACAATAGAAAATAATTATTAAAATTAAAAAAATAAAAAATAATAAAAAAAGAAAAAAGAAAGAAAGAAGGAAAGAAGAGAGCAACCAAGCCAAAAAACAAATGCACAAATTGTAATGAGCGCTAAAAAGTATACAAAAGAAAAAAAAAAACAGAACCCTAGGACAAATGGTAAAAGCAAAGCTATACAGACAAAATCACACACAGAATCATACACATATGCACTCACAAAAAGAGAAAAACAAAAGAATATATATGTATCTTTGCTCTCAAAGTCTACCACTTCAATTTTGGGATGATTTGTTGTCTATTCAGGTCTTCCACAGATGCAGGGTACATCTAGTTGATTGTGGAGCTTTAATCCTCTGCTCCTGGGGCTGCTGGGAGAGATTTCCCTTTCTCTTCTTTGCACAGCTCCTGGTGTTCAGCTTTGGATTTGGCCCCGTCTCTGTGTGTAAGTGACCGGAGGGTGTCTGTTCTTCGCTCAGACAGGACGGGGTTAAAGTAGCAGCTGATTCGGGGGCTCTGGCTCACTCAGGGCAGGGTAGGGAGGGGCACGGAGTGCGGGGCGAGCCTGTGGCAGCAGAGGCCGGCGTGACGTTGCACCAGCCTGAGCCGTGCCGTGTGTTCTTCCGGGAAGTTGTCCCTGGATCACGGGACCCTGGCAGTGGCTGGCTGCACAGGCTCCTGGGAGGGGAGGTGTGGGTTGTGACCTGTGCTTGCACACAGGCTTCTTGGTGGCTGAAGCAGCAACGTTAGTGTCTCATGCCCGTCTCTGGAGCTCGTTTAGGCGGTGCTCTTAATCCCCACTCTTCGCACCTTGAAACAATGGTCTCTTGCCTCTCCGGCAAGTCCTGGCTTTTTCCCGGACTCCCTCCCGGTTAGCCGTGGCGCACTAGCCCCCTTCAGGCTGTATTTACGCCGCCAACCCCAGTCCTCTCCCTGGGATCCGACCTCCAAAGCCCGGGCCTCAGCTCCCAGCCCTGCCCACCCTGGCGGGTGAGCAGACAAGCCTCTCGGGCTGGTGAGTGCTGGTTGGCACCGAACCTCTGTGCGGGAATCTCTCCGCTTTTCCCTCCGCACCCCTGTTGCTGTGCTCTCCTCCGTGGCTCCGAAGCTTACCCCTCCGCCCCACCGTCCCCCGTCTCCACCAGTGAAGGGCCTTCCTAGTGTGTGGAAACCTTTCCTCCTTCACAGCTCCCTCCTAGAGGTGCAGATCCTGTCCTTATTCTTTTGTCTCTGTTTCTGTTTTCTTTTGCCCTACCCAGGTATGTGGGGAGTTTCTTGCCTTTTGGGAAGTCTCAGGACTTCCGCCAGCATTCAGTAGGTGTTCTGTAAGAGTTGTTCCACATGTAGATATATTTCTGATGTATTTGTGGGGAGGAAGTTGATCTCCACGTCTTACTCTTCTGTCATCTTGAAGATCTCCCCCCAATCAATAACTTCCTTTTAAGGATATTATTTATATGAATTTTTTAAAGTAACAGGTATTTGCGTGTATGTGTGTGCAGCTCCAGCATTTTTATGACTTTACACAAAGCTTTAAGATTTGCCTATATTCTTTGTTAGAAAAAGAAATAAAATGTATATTCATTTTTTATAATAGGAGTCCATGTTTTGTATCTAGATACACTCATCAAAAAAAAAAAAAAAGTAGTTCTTTGAAAACAACTAGCAAGAATTGTGGAGGGTATGAGATGTTACCTTAATGCAACCCAACAATTTATTTCGCCACAGTTTCATAGACGTTAGTAGAAGACTGGTGATTCCTGCATCAAAAGCAACAGCCTGACAGTGTGAATTTCATGTTTGCATCTGTTTTTGTTGTCCACTAATTCCCATAGTGGAAGATGCCGAGGAGGACCCAGGTAGATACTGCACACACAGTGAGTTTGTGTCACAGGTGAGGAACCCTGAGCATAGGAAACCCCAATCTTAAAAAGGGGTAACTGTCAACTCTCTCCAACCTTTGCTCTGAAGGGAGCTGTTATCTTTTATAATCCTGGATAGGAAACATCTGCTTTTCATCCCAGAAGAAACACTGTCTCTAACTTCTAAGGCCCTTATATTGATATATACAAATATCCTTGAAAAAGCAGTCCAGAATATAGCTATCAGTGCTTCCTCACAAAACATAGATACACAAGAATCTCATCAAAACTTATCTGCAGTAATCTTATACAATTATAATTGCATATAATCCAGGCATATTAGTTGCTTTCAAGAATCACAAAACCTTCAAAATTTGAATGTTAATAATTTACTATCAGTAGATAAACCAAAGGCCACAATTTCACAAGCTAGGCCAAATAAAAGAGTCAGAATAGAACAGTCTTTACTAATTAAGGTTATAAGTGTTCTCTTCCATAATAAATTAGATTTTGAAATCTTTAGGTAAAAATTGGGCTTTAATCACTTTTGTAATTCTTTAAGGTAAAACAGTATACCTGGTACTTATTAGCTGCTAGTAGTAAATGTCTCTTATTTTCAATTTCTCACCATCAATTACTTTGGATAAATGCCCACCTCTACACTGAGTGACTCTGGTAGACTGCCAACCACCAGACCCACAAGAGACCAAAAGGCTTAGAACAGTAACTGGCACAGAGCAAGCAGCATGTAAGTATTTGCTACATTAATAAAATTAAATCAAAGAACTCTACGTGATGTCATCCTTAATAAAATTTTGTTGAATTTTATCAAATCTTTATTTTCTCTAAATTTGTAATAGACAATTTGCAATTAATATTCAAAATGTAAAAAATGACAAAGCAATTCTTTTACATATCCTGGTCCCTCAACCACCCAGGTTTCCTCATTATAAGCCAACAATATTATTAATGATTTTATCTTCTGGAGAAATTTTATGCATATATAATAAAAAAATGCATATTCACAAATATACAAACTGCTGTTTTCTCATTTTAAAAGAAATGGTAGCAAGCCATACCCAGTATTCTGGTCTTGCTTTTTTCTCTTACATATGCATCTAGGAGATCATTTTACATTCAACACATATGGAAATTTCTTATCTTGTTTTACAGACCTGTGTTATACCATTTTATGGATTTATAGTGGCTCGTTAAACCATTTTTTATTGATAGACATTAAAATAATTTCCAAAATTTTGCTATTATGAACAAAACCATAATGATAAATTTACAAGCAACTCAATTTGGATCTGTGCAAGAAGAGCTGTAATTTCAGAAATTAAAGCACAATTTACAATAAAAAAAGTAGAATAAATTTTTGGAAGTGGAATTTCTTGATCAAATTACTTGGATATTTTTTGGGGGGAGACACAAATTGCCATTGATGATATATGTAGATTTGTATTATTTAAACTTTCTTGAAGAATCCATGAGAATGCCTGTTGCCCTATTCCCTTGCCAACAAAGCATGCTATAACATGTTGAGTTCTTTCAGTTCAGAAAGTAAAAAATGGGATGGTAATGCAATTCCATTTTGCATTTTTCTTACTGTGAATGAAATGGATCATATTAATTTATATAAATAAGAGATATCTGTACTTCCTCTTTGGATAATTATTTATGTACTACTTTTGAACATATTTCTACTTTCTTTTCAATGTGGAAAAGCTCTGCATATTGGAGAAATTATAACTGAGTTATACATGTTTAACTTAGTTATACATGTTTCTTTTTATTTTTGCCATTTACTTTCTGTGTTAGTTTTCTAGGGCTGTTATAACAGTACTATAAACGGGGTGACTCAAAACAACAGAATTTTTTTTTTTTTGCAGTTCTGGAAGCTAGAAGCCCACCTGTGTTGCCATACATAATGAAAAGGACTTTACAGATGAAATTAAATTAAAAATCTTGAGATGGGATGATTATTCCGGATTATCCAGGTGGGCTCAATATAATCACAATGGTCATTACAAAAGGGAGGCAAAAGTATCAAAAGTAGAAGGAGATGAGACAATAGAAGCAGAGGCTCAAGTGATGCCCTTAGAGGAAGTAGCCAGGAACCAAAAAATGCAGGTGGTGTCTAGAATCTGGAATAGAGAAAGAAATTCTCCCCCAAAGCCTCTAGAAGGAACATAACACTGCCAACACCATGAGTAAACTTCTGACCTCCAGAACTGTAAGAGAATAAATTTGTGTTTTTTTAAGTCACTGTGTTTGTTGTAATTACAGCAGTGACAGAAAACTAATGCATCACTTAAGATATAAAATTGGAAATATAAATACACTTAAAATAACATGTGTATCCATCTCCACTCTTACTTCTCTCCATATGTTCCGTATATATGTGTAAAACAACTTTCCTAATTTTGAAATGTATTATTTCCATAATTTCTATAAATTTACGATATACATGTATCACAGAGTGATACTTATTCCCTTCGTTCAGAGTAGTAGTAAGTCCACGTATAGTTGTCCAGCTAGACTGTATTTTCCTAGTTCTTTTGCTCTAAGTTGTTGCACGTGACTGAGTTCTCACAAACGACATATGTACAGAACCAGTGGGCTCCATTTCTGTGTCTGAACATTAAGATGTTAGGCAGATGATTCTTCATGGTCTATTTTTTCCTCTTGAAGCTAGAAAATTCACATGTGGAATTATTCTGAGGGTTCCATATATTCAGGGCAAACTAAATTCTCACCCTTCCCTGGTTTTCCATGGTAAGGAGGTATGCTGGTGGAGAGGAAGTGGGACCTGATGTATGGGATAGAGATATCTAAGTAGATACTGAGAAGCAGAAAAATTGTGACCAATTGTGATCTACCTGAAATTCTACAAACTAAGGGGAGAAGCTCCTCCAAATTTATCTGAGGGAAACTACAGTTGTCTGCCTAAAGTCTTTTAAGCATTACACTCAGGGCACTGGTGATACTGATTCTCTTCAGGATACATCGTACCAACACATTTCCTCTGTGTCCATGACTTAAGTTGGATACCCAGTATTTTAGTCCATTAGGGGACTGTAACAAAGAACCATAGGCTGTGTGTCTTACAAACAACAGAAATTTATTTCTCAGAGTTCTAGAGGCTGAAAGTCTGAGATCAGGGTGCCAGCATGGTCAGGGATCTCTGCTAAGGAGTCTCTTCTGGGTGGCAGACTACCTTTTTCTCACTGGGTCTTCACATGGTGGAAGGAGCAAGAGAGCTCTCTGGAGTCTCTTCTATAAGGGTATCCATCTCATTCATGAGATTCATGAGGGCTCTGCCCTCATGACTTCATCATCACCCAAAGATTCCACTTCCTAATACCATCACATTAGTGGTTAGGGATTTAACACATAAATCTGGGGGGACACAAATACTGAGTCTATGACATCCAACATAGTCTATTGGGAATTATAAGGAAAGCTCATGGACCTGATAACTATACATGGAAAGAATGGCGTACTTTCACAGGCTGTGTCAGCAGAGTACACATGCGATTAGATACTAAAGGTGTAATACCAAGGAAGAGTGATACAAGGCTCAATAAGATTATTGTATTGATGTGGAAGAAGTTACTGTGGATTAGAATTTTAGTACCTTGTCTGAATCCAAGGGGAGAACAGTTTTAATAATCTGATGAAGACAAATTGAACCTGGAGTCAATGATGGCCTATAGTAAATAAGCTTGAAATGTCAGCTTCTCCCTGGCACACAATAGATGGTGGCCTAGAGAAATGAGAATGTTAGAATGGATATATTATATAGAAGCTGCTTAGCCATCTCCTAAAAATACTGTCAAAAGAACTCACCAATTTTTAAACAAGTTAATTGGTGCAGAGAATGCAACATTCTTATACTGCTAATTCTTTGTAGCTCAGAGATGATGTTAGGAATCCTGACATGGAAATAGATTCTTTGCTATCAATAGAAAAAGGAGGGTCACAGAAGAAGTAAAGGCCAAGTTGTAATGAAGTATGAGGGGTTTATATTCTACATTATATTTGAAGTGGGAGAATATTCATTGTAGATCAGATGAATACAGCATGCATGTTTTAATCCCCTGACAACATAATAAAATATTAATAAATAAAACAAAAACATGTATCTAAAATACAAATAGAAGAGATAAAGTAAAATATGAAGTATAATTATCTAATAGCAAGATGGACAGAAGGATAAAAGGAATAAAAGACAGCTGGAACAAATAAAAAACAAATAGCAGGATGGAATGATTAATCCTAATAATATTGGTAATATGTTAAATTTAAATAAACTAATATTAAATTAAAATGCGAGACAAAATTTTGCACTTGCACCTCCCAGCCTGTAAAAAGAGAAACAGTACTTTGTAGATCACCTTTGATTTTGGTGACAACATTTTCTATATGGCATCCTGGTCTAGCCCCTTTACTGGACTACTTAATGACTGTCACTTGTGAATGTGACCTGAAACAAAAAAGGGGGTCTGCAGAAAATTCTGATTGTGACAGAAGATATTCGGCCATTTCTTTGTTACAGTGTAGCACACTTCATGGAATAGGAATATCTTTGTTAAAAAAAGATGTTGTAAAGAACAATGGCAGGCCCCAGAAATAATTATAGTGAAGGTCTGGGTTTTAGAGTAAGGTCAGAACCTCTTCTGCTGATAATTAGTATCCACTAAAAAGTAGTTCCTGGCTTTTTCCTTCCAGCCAGAACATAAAAACTGGTACTTGACTCACCCTGCTGCCTTTCACGTCTATGAAACTGGACAAAATATATGGTTCAATTGTTTTCAAGCATTGTGTAAAGAGCAGTAAAAATCTTTGGTCCTTGAGAAAAGAAAAACAAACAATGTAAGCCATACAAACATCCCAGCCTTTCATGTGAGGAAGGTGAAGTGTAATCTGAAAAGATTGGTGTTGTGAGCTGCTGAAGATTTCAGCTGAAATTTGCTGATCAGGTAGATGAGAAGTGGCAGCTGTGCAGGTGGAGAGGAGGGAGTGGACAGAGTCTGAATGGAGATATACATAGTTTTATGGTCCAAGGTTAGAATGTCTTTGGACAAAGGTTGGGATAGAAAAATAGAAAAATCTAAATAGAATGCTATGGAAGCAACCTAAGTGTCCATCGACAGATGAATGGATAAAGAAGTTGTGGCACATATATACAATGGAATATTACTCAGCTATAAACAAAAAACGAAATTGATCTGCCTAAAGTCTTTTAAGCATTACACTCAGGGCACTGGTGATACTGATTCTCTTCAGGATACATCGTACCAACACATTTCCTCTGTGTCCATGACTTAAGTTGGATACCCAGTATTTTAGTCCATTAGGGGACTGTAACAAAGAACCATAGGCTGTGTGTCTTACAAACAACAGAAATTTATTTCTCAGAGTTCTAGAGGCTGAAAGTCTGAGATCAGGGTGCCAGCATGGTCAGGGATCTCTGCTAAGGAGTCTCTTCTGGGTGGCAGACTACCTTTTTCTCACTGGGTCTTCACATGGTGGAAGGAGCAAGAGAGCTCTCTGGAGTCTCTTCTATAAGGGTATCCATCTCATTCATGAGATTCATGAGGGCTCTGCCCTCATGACTTCATCATCACCCAAAGATTCCACTTCCTAATACCATCACATTAGTGGTTAGGGATTTAACACATAAATCTGGGGGGACACAAATACTGAGTCTATGACATCCAACATAGTCTATTGGGAATTATAAGGAAAGCTCATGGACCTGATAACTATACATGGAAAGAATGGCGTACTTTCACAGGCTGTGTCAGCAGAGTACACATGCGATTAGATACTAAAGGTGTAATACCAAGGAAGAGTGATACAAGGCTCAATAAGATTATTGTATTGATGTGGAAGAAGTTACTGTGGATTAGAATTTTAGTACCTTGTCTGAATCCAAGGGGAGAACAGTTTTAATAATCTGATGAAGACAAATTGAACCTGGAGTCAATGATGGCCTATAGTAAATAAGCTTGAAATGTCAGCTTCTCCCTGGCACACAATAGATGGTGGCCTAGAGAAATGAGAATGTTAGAATGGATATATTATATAGAAGCTGCTTAGCCATCTCCTAAAAATACTGTCAAAAGAACTCACCAATTTTTAAACAAGTTAATTGGTGCAGAGAATGCAACATTCTTATACTGCTAATTCTTTGTAGCTCAGAGATGATGTTAGGAATCCTGACATGGAAATAGATTCTTTGCTATCAATAGAAAAAGGAGGGTCACAGAAGAAGTAAAGGCCAAGTTGTAATGAAGTATGAGGGGTTTATATTCTACATTATATTTGAAGTGGGAGAATATTCATTGTAGATCAGATGAATACAGCATGCATGTTTTAATCCCCTGACAACATAATAAAATATTAATAAATAAAACAAAAACATGTATCTAAAATACAAATAGAAGAGATAAAGTAAAATATGAAGTATAATTATCTAATAGCAAGATGGACAGAAGGATAAAAGGAATAAAAGACAGCTGGAACAAATAAAAAACAAATAGCAGGATGGAATGATTAATCCTAATAATATTGGTAATATGTTAAATTTAAATAAACTAATATTAAATTAAAATGCGAGACAAAATTTTGCACTTGCACCTCCCAGCCTGTAAAAAGAGAAACAGTACTTTGTAGATCACCTTTGATTTTGGTGACAACATTTTCTATATGGCATCCTGGTCTAGCCCCTTTACTGGACTACTTAATGACTGTCACTTGTGAATGTGACCTGAAACAAAAAAGGGGGTCTGCAGAAAATTCTGATTGTGACAGAAGATATTCGGCCATTTCTTTGTTACAGTGTAGCACACTTCATGGAATAGGAATATCTTTGTTAAAAAAAGATGTTGTAAAGAACAATGGCAGGCCCCAGAAATAATTATAGTGAAGGTCTGGGTTTTAGAGTAAGGTCAGAACCTCTTCTGCTGATAATTAGTATCCACTAAAAAGTAGTTCCTGGCTTTTTCCTTCCAGCCAGAACATAAAAACTGGTACTTGACTCACCCTGCTGCCTTTCACGTCTATGAAACTGGACAAAATATATGGTTCAATTGTTTTCAAGCATTGTGTAAAGAGCAGTAAAAATCTTTGGTCCTTGAGAAAAGAAAAACAAACAATGTAAGCCATACAAACATCCCAGCCTTTCATGTGAGGAAGGTGAAGTGTAATCTGAAAAGATTGGTGTTGTGAGCTGCTGAAGATTTCAGCTGAAATTTGCTGATCAGGTAGATGAGAAGTGGCAGCTGTGCAGGTGGAGAGGAGGGAGTGGACAGAGTCTGAATGGAGATATACATAGTTTTATGGTCCAAGGTTAGAATGTCTTTGGACAAAGGTTGGGATAGAAAAATAGAAAAATCTAAATAGAATGCTATGGAAGCAACCTAAGTGTCCATCGACAGATGAATGGATAAAGAAGTTGTGGCACATATATACAATGGAATATTACTCAGCTATAAACAAAAAACGAAATTGAGTTATTTGTAGTGAGGTGGGTGGACCTAGAGACTGTCATACAGAGTGAAGTAAGTTGGAAAGAGAAAAACAAATACCATATGCTAACACATATACATGGAATCTAAAAGAAAAAAAGGTTCTGAAGAACCTAGGGGCAGGACAGGAATAAAGATGCAGATGTAGAGAATGGCCTTGAGGACACAGGGAGGGGGAACGGTAAGCTGGGATGAAGTGAGAGAGTGGCATGGACATATATACACTACCAAATGTAAAATAGATAGCAAGTGGGAAGCAGCTGCATAGCACAGGGAGATCAGCTCAGTGCTTTGTGATCACCTAGAGAGGTGGGATAGAGACATAAAAGGGAGGAGATATGAGGATATATGTATATGTATAGCTGATAAACTTTGTTATAAAGCAGAAACTAACACACCATTGTAAAGCAATTATACTCCAATAAAGATGTAAGACAAAACAAAACAAAACAAATAGAACAAAAAGAAAAAAAAAGCCATTATATGGAAATTACATTAAATATAAATGTACTAAGCACTCTAAAAAAAGGTAAAAGTTGTCAAACTGAATAAAAGAGCGAGATCCAACTTTATTCTGCCTCAGAGCCAAAAAGATAGGAGAAAAGTAAAAGTAGAAGGAAAACATAGATCATGGAAAGAGTCAACAGAAGAAAGGTGATGTAGCTATAAACAGTAGCATCAGAGACAGAGGATACCTCCTAATGACAATGACTCAGTGCACCTGGAAAATATAACAGTCCTAAATATATGTACATAATATCAGAGCTGTAAAAATAGAAAGACAAAAATTGATAAATCTAAATTGAGAAATAGATAAATTCACAATCATAGCTGGATACTTTAACATCATTAACTTAGTAATTCATGGAACATATAGACCAGGTATAAACAACCCAGCTGAGCCCAGCCCCAAGCCTGTAGACTGATAGAATGCAGTTACATGAGTAAGTCCAAAAGTACTTCCACCTCCTTGTTCTTTCTCATTTGTAGGTAAACTGAGTTACTTAAGTGGAACAACCCTTTAAATTAAAACATTCTTTTTTTTTAAATTATTTTATTTTTTTTAATTTTATTTTTTTATACAGCAGGATCTTATTAGTTATCCATTTCATACATATTAGTGTATATATGTCAATCCCAATCTCCCAATTCATCACACCACCCCCACCCCTCACCCCACCGCTTTCCCCCCTTGGTGTCCATACGTTTGTTCTCTACATCTGTGTCTCAATTTCTGCCCTTCAAACCAGTTCATCTGTACCATTTTTCTAGGTTCCACATATATACGTTAATATACAATATTTGTTTTTCTCTTTCTGACTTACTTCACTTTGTATGACAGTCGCTAGATTCATCCGCAATTCTACAAATGACCCAATTTTGTTCCTTTTTATGGCTGAGTAATATTCCATTGTATATATGTACCACATCTTCTTTATCCATTTGTCTGTCGATGGGCATTTAGGTTGCTTCCATGACCTGGCTATTGTAAATAGTGCTGCAATGAATATTGTGGTGCATGTGCCTTTTTGAATTATGGTTTTCTCTGGGTATATGCCCAAGACACTGATGAAAGAAATTAATGATACAAACAGATGGAGAGATATACCATGTTCTTGGATTGGAATAATCAATATTGTGAAAATGACTATACTACCCAAAGCAATCTAAAGACTCAATGCAATCCCTATCAAATTACCAATGGCATTTTTTACAGAACTAGAACAAAAATTCTGAAAATTTGTATGGAGACACAAAAGACCCTGAATAGCCAAAGCAGTCTTGAGGGAAGAAAACAGAGCTGGAGGAATCAGATTCCCTGACTTCAGATTATACTACAAAGCTACAGTAATCAAGCCAATATGGTACTGGCACAAAAATGGAAATATAGATCAATGGAATAGGATGGAAAGCCCAGAGATAAACCCACTTGCCTATGGTCAACTACTCTATGACAAAGGAGGCAAGGATATACAATGGAGAAAAGACAGTCTCTTCAATAAGTGGTGCTGGGAAAACTGCACAGCTACATGTAAAAGAATGAAATTAGAACGCCCTCTAGCACCATACACAAAAATAAACTCAAAGTGGATTAGAGACCTAAATGTAAGACTGGACACTATAAAACTCTTAGAGGAAAACATAGGAAGAACACTCTTTGACATAAATCACAGCAAGATCTTTTTTGATCCACCTCCTAGAGTAATGGAAATAAAAACAAAAATAAACAAATGGGACCTAATGAAAATTCAAAGCTTTTGCACAGCAAAGGAAACCATAAACAAGATGAAAAGACAACCCTCAGAATGGAAGAAAATATTTGCCAATGAATCAATGGACAAAGGATTAATCTCCAAAATATATAAACAGCTCATGCAGCTCAATATTAAAAAAACAAACAACCCAATCCAAAAATGGGCGGAAGACCTAAATAGACATTTCTCCAAAGGAGACATACAGATGGCCACGAAACACATGAAAAGTTGCTTGACATCACTTATTATTAGCAAAATGCAAATCAAAATTACAATGAGGTATCACGTTACACAAGTTAGAATGGGCATCATCAGAAAACTTACAAACAACAAATGCTGGAGAGAGTGTGGAGAAAAGGGAACCCTCTTGCAATGTTGGTGGGAATGTAAATTGATACAGCCACTATGGAGAACAGTACAGAGGTTCCTTAAAAAACTAAAAATAGAATTACCATAAAACATTCTTAATAAACTGCAAAACATTGCTGAATCCCATATTCTAAAATATAAACATAATAGTATATATTAAAATTTTGAATGACAAACAAACAAAAGCATACGTTTGAACACTACTAATTTTTTTTTTTTTTTTTTTTTCTTGCGTTATGCGGGCCTCTCACTGTTGTGGCCTCTCCCATTTGCGGAGCACAGGCTCCAGACGCGCAGGCTCAGTGGCCATGGCTCACGGGCCCAGCCGCTCCGCGGCATGTGGGATCCTCCCGAAACGGGGCACGAACCCGCGTCTCCTGCATCGGCAGGCGGACTCTCAAGCACTGCGCCACCAGGGAAGCCCCTGAACACTACTAATTTGATCTAAATAATTAATTTTTATAGCACAACAGGCACAACCACTACAGAATACACATTATTTTCAAGTGTATATTGATGACTCACCAAGACAGACTGCCTTATGGGAAAGATAACAAATCTTGAAAAAGTTCTTAAACTTTCAGTCTTACCAAGTATGTTTTCTGTTGACAATCATATTAATTTAGACTTATCCTTCAAGAGTAAAGGTTACCTATGGAGATTACACCCACTAAAAAACTATTTTATCCAGATGGTTTTGGTAGATGGTAAGGTGAACATAGACTGGATTTCAAAACAAAGGAGCTATAATTTAAAACTTAAGCTTCATGACTATTTGCAGAATATGAGTATTTAAAAGTATTGTGCTTTTAATTTGCATTTCTATGAGTTTTAGTAACTTTTGGCAACATTTATATAATTTTTAATAGTTTATTTCTTTCTCATATTCATTGTCAATTGCATCCTGGGTGTTTATTTTACTTTTAAATACATAGGAAAGTTTACATATTTTAGCTTATTTTGAAGTTCTTTATATTGATAATATCTTCTATTGATATTGTAGGCTGCCTTTTAATGTATAGAAATATTCAGTTGTTTTTTTTTTTTTTTGGTTTTTTTTGCGGTATGCGGGCCTCTCACTGTTGTGGCCTCTCCCGTTGCGGAGCACAGTCTCCAGACGTGCAGGCTCAGCGGCCGTGGCTCACGGGCCTAGCCGCTCTGCAGCATGTGGGATCTTCCCGGACCGGGGCACGAACCCTTGTCCCCTGCATCGGCAGGCGGACTCTCAATCACTGCGCCAGCAGGGAAGCCCCAGAAATATTCAGTTTTAATGTAGTTGCATATGTAATATTCTTTACGTTTGTCTATTTTGAGTCTCTTTTAAGAAATTCTAAGCCACTTCAATACAATAAGCATATTATCCTATATTGTGTGCTAAAAGTTTTGCTTTTTAATTGTAAATAATTGTTATCATGTGGTATATGTGTTTGTGTCTGTGTGCACGTGTGTGTGTGTGTGTGTGTGTGTGTGCGCGTGTGTGCGTGCATGCGTGCATGCTTGAGTATGATATAAGGTAGCCCATTCTTTCCTCTACCAAATTGCAATGTCAGTGCTGCCAAATATGAAGCAACTTTACATGTTTGGCACAGTACTATTTTTGAACAATTATTGGGAATGTTATTTAAAATATTATTTTTCTAGTTACCTAATAATGAATAATTGCCTAAAATAAGGCTTTTATGATTTTTGTAATGATTCACGTTCATATTCTGAGTAGTCCCTGTGACTTTCATTTGAATTGCATTTGAATTTGCTGGTTCTTTCACATTTCAACTTTTCCTCTCAGATGTGCTAATAGCTGAACAGTTCTGTGATTATAGGTTCAAATGTAAGAGATCTTGGCCAAGGGAATGGGAGAAGAGAAAAGAGAAAGGAGAGTCAGTTCCTTGTGGACAGAAAGATGCATGGTTTTTACTGTCCCTGTATGTGTGTGGCATTCACAAGACAATTTGAAAATATATTTAGAGTAGAATGTCTCTGTATGAGTTGAATATAAGTGTAATCTCCAGAAAAGATCAAATTGTATAGATATTATGTTTTTTTAAAAAAAAACTAAGACAAAATTAGACTATCCAGGTCATTTCAGGTAGATTTCAGTTAGTAACTTGGAATGGTGTGTATTTATATCACTTTTTGGAAACTTTTTGTGACAGATTTTAAAATAGAAAGACTTTTCTAAGAATACTGCATTGTAATAGTGTCTATAACCAGATAATGGAGAAGGAATACTAAATTCTATTACTCATGAACATTCTCTACAAGAGTAAAATTTAGAAATAACGAATTTCAACCCTTCAGTACAGTCCTAAAATTAGACCACTACATTTTAGAGGTAGAGTAAAACCCAAGATAAATACAGTGTTGGTATCAAATGAAATCTTTAACAATGCCTGTTAATGGTGCCGGTAATGAAAGACAAAATTACACTTCGGGTGTGGGGGGCTGAGACACTTGGATTGAAAGAGCTAAGTTTAGATGAAAATGAAATAGCCAGATCGTTGACCCAGAAATGAACACTAAATATATTCTTTCATTCACAATAGAGAAACATGTGGTTAAAAGAATTGCAGCTCAGTTGTCCTCCTTCATAAAAACTATTGCCAAAAGTAGAAAATGAAACTGCTTGGTTATTTATAATAAAAGATGTGAAGACAAAAAGGTTAGCAAAGAAAAATGATTAGCCTTTTGGTGAAAGTGGCTAATGTCAATGGAATCCAGAAGGGGAGACCTTTTAACTAATTCTCAGAGTCAGTATCATACTTTCACATTATTTTTAGTGACGATTATTATTGTTGCTAACATGGATTGAGTATTCAGTGCCATGTGTTAAGTATTTAAATAGACCCCCTTCAATTAAACGAAAAAATTCTGTTGATCAGGTGGTATTCAGATATGCATTATATCAATAAAGTCACTGAAGCTTAAACAGGGTTCTTTGGCAGTATTGTATTGAGAGAGAGTGATGGATTCAGAATTCAGATCCTGGCCAAATGACTCAAGTCCCTGACTCAAGTGAGTGACTTTTAATCATGACACATTTTTGAACCTTCTTTTTCCTAATGAATCATAATGGCAAATTTAATGTGTACAACTGAACAATGGAGAAAAAGTAACCAAACTTTTCAAAGATGGTTAAATACTGACTCTGAGCTAACAATAGCTCCTATGAACCCTGAATTACCACTTTGAACTGTCAATATGAGTAAGAGTTTGTGGGTGCCAGATTATAAAAGATACTCTAACAGAATTCACCTAGCAGTAGAGATTTTAAAAACACTGTGATTATTTCTCCAGCTCTCGGTATTGCTTTGGAATTCAAGTGGCCAAATTCCATGTTAGCTTCCACCCTATGGCACAAGAACTATGCTAGTTGAATGTTCCAAATGGAAAGTTTCAGAGCTCCAACTTACTACAAAAGTAATAAATCAAAATTAAATGTTACATCCCTGGAGATATTATGAGAAATTATAATTCCATAAAGATTTCAAAGATGTGCGTGAGATTATTCTGGTCACATATTCACATAATTTTTCAGTTTTTCAGTGAAAAAGACTAAGGCATCTTATAGAATATGGTAGGTTAATAAATATGGTATTGATGACTCATATTTCATTTGCTGCCCCAAATCAAATCAACGGCTGCCACTGGGCTTGAGTCTATTGATGTCGTTAATAAATGTCTATACTTTTGGAGAACAGGGACCTCTGGTAGTTTTTGTGTGACAAGACCATCACTGCAAGTTTTCATACTGTTTTATTATTATGTAAGCTTCCCTGCTCTGTAATTCACTAGATTTGTTACGAAATTATTAACACTTTCCCCTGTCTACTGAACATTTATGTTCTCCAGGATATATATAGTAATATGTATTTAGAAAAGTGTAGGTAGCTTGGATTTCTTGATAAGACGTGTGTGAGATGAGCAAGAGTTATATCCTATTTAAAAAACAGGAAATTTCCTGGGGATCCTGTGGCCTGAGTCATATAGAGGTACAGACTCTAAAATGAAAAAGAAATAGCTGCCATAATAAATACCCCTTATCTTTATTAAGCGAATGTACTCCTTTCCAGTTCTATTTTTGATTGTATGAAGTACCATTTAACACATTTAGATTTTCATTAGTAACTATTCATCAAGTGAGTCGAAAAGTTAACAACTTTGACTGGGATTCCTGAATAACTGAAGGCTAGAAATAAGTAGGTGTGACAAGACACTGTTCTGGGGATGGTCTTCGCTGAGGCAGGGGATTCAGGAAATGGATAAAATTTAAGAAGAAAGATGAGTTGAGAAATATACATTTTCAGTAAAATTGAGTAATTCAAGAAAATATATTATAGATTTAGTGTCATAAACATCAAAAAGGACAATGAAGCCATGTTTAAAAACTAGGTCTCTGGGCTTCCCTGGTGGCACAGTGGTTGAGAGTCCGCCTGCCGATGCAGGGGACACGGGTTCGTGCCCCGGTCCGGGAAGATCCCACATGCCGTGGAGCGGCTAGGCCCGTGAGCCATGACCGCTGAGCCTGTGCGTCCGGAGCCTGTGCTCCGCAACAGGAGGGGCCACAGCCATGAGAGGCCCGCGTACCGTAAAAACAAAACAAAACAAAACAAAACAAAAAAAACAACTAGGTCTCTAAGGATAAAGCATGTGAAAAAAGAATTAGTGGGGGTGAGGAACAGAGACTTCTATTGAATAGTGAAGGGGAGGAAAAATAATTCCCCTTCTACCCTTCTGAGTTCTTAGCCAAGACCTCCGCAATAAAAGACAGGTTAACAGGAGAAAAACATAGTTTATTAACATGTATACATTGTGTGTACATGGGAGATACCCATGGGAAAATGAGGCAGCTTAGAATTTAGATTTAAATATACTATCTTAAGAGGGACAGGGAAGGAGGGATGTAGGCCTCTTAGAGGAGAGTAAATGATTTTTAGGAAAGATGAGCGGCCCTTAGAAAAATAGATGGGAGTTAGGATAATTTATGACAAAGTCTGGTTGGATGTGATGTCCATTTCTGGTATCCTCTCCCATGAGTCAATCTTCCCTGGCTGATGAAATTCCCCAAGAGGGGATTTATGACAGTTGACTTCGTTTTGGAAGATCTGTCTTTAGGCAGATAAGGGGAGTTCAGAGAAACCCTCTCCCTGCATATACTGTTTCCAAGTGCCTACAGCTCAAATAATCAATATACCAAAGCAGCATATTTTTGGGAAGCGTGTTCTCAACTCCTGCAGCCATATTTTGGGGTGGCCATAGACTGCTATACTTCAGTAAATAAAAGTAGACAACTAGTCATAAGGGTGAAAAAAAGGACCTTGAAGAAATAGAGGCATCACTGGAACAAGGCAGGTTTCCAAGTGGAAACATAGTATCAAATACTATAGAGAGAAAGATCAATGAAATTCCACTGGGTTGTTCTAGTTAACACATCGGTAAATTTTTGCTCCTGAGTAGAGGTAGTAGGTTAGGACAGACTGACATTTCCACTAAAGACGCTGAAAAAGATAGATAAAACACTAAGATCATGTAATGAAAGTCATCAGGTAACTATGTATGCAAGGAGAATCAGCTTGACTAAAATTCCAGAGAGAGAATGCTTCTCAGAAGTGAGCTGAGGACTGCAGATACTTTTCCCCAGGAGCTTTCTGATTATGGTTGCAGCCTAGAACTGAGGTTTGGCACAGGCAGAACTCCCTCCTGGCAGAAAGAGTTCCCAGAAAATCTTGTATTGGCTGTGCAGGGCTGGAGTGACAGAATTGGAGATTTGACAATCTTCAAACACATGGTGGGTTTCCCCCTACAAGATATTTACTTAAGTGGCTGAGAGGAGGTTAGAAGCTGAGTTGAAAAGCTTCTCTAAATTATCATGTAATAGTCCACATCTCAAGGGATTTAGGAAACAATCAGCCAAGGACAAGGACAAGAATTGCCAAGGACAAGTATCTGAAAATAAAAGACATGAATTGAAAATCAGAGAAGGAAAGTCGAATTCACAATGAGGATCTATAGTCACTTGCCACTTTTCCACCCAGAATCCCTTACAGCTAGAGGCTTAGACTTCAGAGCTGGACCTTCTACAGGACACAAGAACTCGACAGAGACTTTAGCGTTTGCACAGGACTGGAATGAGGAACCTTGACCCCTGGGGCCAGCTCCTCCCTCATGGCCTGTGTAAGTTTTGAAGCTGAATGGGGCAAAAATGCTAAATGATTAATCCTAAAATCTCTGAAGAGCAGAAATGAGTCTCCTTCAGTCATTTAGGTCTAAGTGGATTAAGACTTGCCAGGCTGTCAGTTAAAAGCCTTGCATAAACATACTGCAGTAAGGACAACAAACTAGAGCAGAAACTAAACCTTATTAAAATTGCAGCCCAGCTCCCACCCAGGTCAGTTCCTGATTAGAATTAGAAATAAATTCTCTCTCTCTTTCTCCTGAAGATAGCAGAACAAAGTCTCTTTTAAAAGACATAGTCACCTCTTTTCAGTTACTTAATGAGTATATGTTTTTTCCTGGTATTTTTGCTTTGTACCTTGGAATTTTATAGTTGGACAAATAATGTCTTAGTGGTCTGGGCATAATATAGAAGATTTGGTTTAAAAGTCTAGGGGGAAAAATCAATTGGGAGGCTACAACAATGGTGATCCCCATGATTTTGAAGGAGCACCTAATCTCCTGCTTAAGTTTGTTGATGAAATTTTGATCTATACCCCCTCTATCAAGCCTTCTAAAACTTATTGTAAATTTGCTACATGATATTTGGTATCTGTTGAAGTTCATGGGGTGGACAATATCCAGAACAAACAGGACAGTAGACAGAAGGGACCTATAGAAGGGTTGAACTAGGCTGTTGTTTTTAGGACAGCCGGGATTACCAAAAGAGGGTGGAGGAACTGTTGAAAGATGAAATTTTGTATTCTACATTTTGTTTCCAGAGATATTATAGATTTAGGGGAGGATGGAAAAGAGTCTCTTAGTTCTTCAAGGCTGCTCTTTGGTTTGAGAGCAGTTTCATGAGAAGTGGCTTGTCAGAGATGTCACATCTGATAGGAAGGAACCAAGATGCTCTGTGGACTTTAACGGTTTAAATGGGCCGTGATGGCCAGTCAGGTTTATATTATTTTACTGGAAACCTCTGGAATTGTATATTAGATTAAATTCTGAGTAGAATATAACCTCTTGCCCAAGACTTCTTATGAGACACCACTGACTTAACTTTGAAGCATAGCCAGGACTTTGCAGAAAATAAGCTGCAGTATATAATGTCGTAAGTGACCATATGGTACTTCTTCGAAGCCAGATTCCATTTACCAACTCCCTAATTCAAGGGATATATTTATAGTGACCTGGAGTAACCCAGAAATTTGGGATATATTAGTGGTGGTGTGTGTCAATGAGAGTTCTAGACATGGCAATACATGGACTTTTCAGACTTCTCTGTTATGGTGATTAAGATGGAAGGAGCAGCTCTGATGGGAGGTACTGGCAAGTAGTAAGGCATGCTTCTGTCTCAACATTTAGAAAGGCTTCTCTCCATCGATTTGAAAAGGCTGCAAGCGTAGGAACTTGGCCAGTTTGTCAGTCAGGGTTCCCTGAGGTCTTCCCAGAACTACAACCAGAAGACTAGGGCATTTCACTCCATCTCCAAGTCAGAGAACCTGAAGAGGGTGGTGCTAATCATCACAGAGAGTTGATGCCCAAGTGATCCTTGCTGCAGGGAGACTCTAAGAATAGGTTTCCTTAGAGTCGGAGGAGGACAACTTGCATTTTCTTCTCCTCTTCTCAAAGCAAAAATGGAAAATACATCACGTACTTGCTGTGAGCCCAGAGCTGAGAGGTTCCTATGCTGCTGTTGCTGTTGCTGTGAGGAAAAAAGAGGGCAGAATGTTTGGGGCTGAAAATCCCATCTCCCCAGAACCACATCCATCAGCACTTCTAATCCAGCCTCATCTCCCTCCCTCCTTCACAGATGTCACAGGGCTAGACTGGCTCTCTTCAATTCCCAAATTAGGCTTCTATATATGCTTAATCGTAATAAAAATGTATGAGGTTGCAAAAAGTTACAGAAATAAAACCGTAAACATTACACTTTCTGTCTAAAGGTAACATCTGGGTAAGGAGAAAAATTATTACAATAGTAATATTTATGCTTCAGTATGTTAAAATATGAAAAACTACATTGTCCAATTTTACTGAAGAGAAGAGAAAGAATTATTCTTAGGACAACTTTGGGTGAACTGAAATTGGGATAACTAGTGATTGGTGATGAAATCTGTTCCAAAGTTTATCACACTTCATTACTCTGTGCTTCTTTTTTTTTTTTTCGCCGGTCTCTCACTGTGGCGGCCTCTCCTGTTGTGGAGCACAGGCTCCAGACACGCAGGCTCAGCGGCCATGGTTCACGGGCCCAGCCGCTCTGCGCATGTGGGATCTTCCCAGACCGGGGCACGAACCCGTGTCCCCTGCATCGGCAGGCAGACTCTCAACCACTGAGCCACCAGGGAAGTCCTGTGCTTCTTTATGTCTACATTTTATCTTGACATTGATTTGTTAAAGAACTATGATCTCATTAATTAATTAACCACAATTAATTAGTAACTGTACATAAATTCACAATTAATTGCCATAAATATGGATATACCCTTACTTTAATAAAGATGAGAGTGGCATTAAATTGTAAACCATATTTTTGTTTAGTAAATATAATTGCATGGGATTGTATTAGTTATCCATACTTGAGTTGTTTCCTGGGTTGGTTTAATTATTTGTATTAATAATAAATAAAAGCTGGACATCAATGTGCACATGATTCAAATACATCAAGAATCTGATTCCTGAAAGGAAATATAATAATCTTTTTATAAATTGAAGTATTTGATGACAAATATCACACAAAGGCTCTAAAGTCATTTTATTCTTTGCCAACTTAAAATTGATGATGTTTTACTTAACGTATTTGAAGAGACATGTTTATGTTGTTATTTTTCTTAAAACAGCGATTGTGTCTATGTCAAAGAATAACTTATATTTATATTTTTATATAAAGTACCACCTCTTTATTTGTCTCTAAATATAAAAATAATTTGGTAATAATATTTATAGTGCTTCTATATAAATTCTTGTTTATTATTCATAATAATGTTGAGAAAGAGGTGATGTACCCATTTCACACCTGTCAAAAAATAGAGAGGTTAATTAACTTGCCTGTGGTTAAGCAGATGGTAAACAGCTGGGATTTAACCCTAGTTCCCAATAGTCCTGATCATGTTAAGGATAGGAGGCTGCCTCTCTGGCTTAGATAATTATTATTCAAAGGATGAGAACTGTTTGTTTTTAATGCCTTCAGAATATTTTTAAAACTGTAGGACATGCATATTTTGGAATCAAATAAATAATGAACTCCTAAGCCTAACTTTAAATAAAATGCTTATATAAACAATGTAGACATTTCAAAAATTCTAACCTCATAAAAAAGATCATCTCAGATCCATTCTGTTTTTTGTCCCCAATATTAATTATTATGGAACTGGCTCAAAGGAGAAGCTGAACCATTTCTATCAGCAATCTGTAATGGATGTTTTTCACACTGCACATAGGGCAGTTAGGGTGCTGGTTTGGATAATGACTTTGCTTCCTATCAAGATGTAAGGGAAATTGTCAAGAAACTAGTCCTCGAAGTTCAAAGTGAAAGCCAGATAGTGAGAAGAGGGGAAGGATCAAGGGAGTAGAGGGAATTATCGTGGTTAGTGGTGCACTAGGATATTGGTGGGAGATGAAGAAAAGAGGGAAGAATGAAGGAGGACAAAATTTTAAGTCTCTGGTGTCTTAATGCTGGAAGCAATTAAATCTGAAGGCCACATAAAAATGCCTGTCACTTTCTATCACACTTACTGGGATTTTCAAATCCAAAGTAACTCGAAGCACCTTTACTCTAGAACAGTGTTCCAAACCTGGATGCCCCACAGTGTTATCTGGGAAGTGAAAGCTAAAAAAAAATACTAATGCCTATGCTCCATTCCCCCCATTATGATTCAGTCCAATTTGGGAGGGGGCAGAGGACCCAGTTCCTGATTGTAATTAGAAGCCAATTCCACGAGGTATGTATATATGTATGTACATATGTATGTGTATGTGTGTGTGTTTGTTTATTTATTTATTTTCTGCTGGCCTGTGAAGTTTCATCTGTGTGTTTGGGGGATTGAGAACGCAATCATTTTATTATCCCAAGATACTCTCTTTAATAGTCTATCATCACAGGATTCTGTCCAGTCTTTATTATGGAAGTAGGGCAGATTTGAGGCACTCTTTGTAGGTCAAAATTATATCTTAATGCTTTCATATTTAATACCTAAACACTTTAGATTTAAATTAATAACATTTGCCAAATGTGGCAAAATAATATTGATCAGCAACAGCCATTTTCCCCTTTTCTGCTTTGCTAACAGGAACTCTGTTTTGTTTCGTGGCGATAATGTTCTCTGGGAAATTAGGGGCAGCCATTGACTCCTGAATAAACCAATTATGTAATCAATTATGGTAATCCTTTTACCCTTTTACCAGTGATTGGTTTACAGTGTGCACCTAATTTCTGACCAATAGGATATAAGGGGGTGGGAATCATCTGGCGTTTCTGAAAAAGGTTTTCCTCCATGATACAAAGTTGGGATCTCTGATGGTTTCTTTTTATCGATTTTGGTTGCTGTTTTCTGAGTTTTATGATGCTTGGAGTTTGTGATATTTGGAAGTACCGTCACCTTCTTAAAATTATAGAAGAGGACGTGGCCAAGACAATGAAGGCACAAAGGAGAAATACGCCAAGAGCCATGGTCCTGTGGGATGTCACCTAGCCGGGAACCAGCCCTGCCTCTACCCATCTCTGAAGGTATCATAAGGGATCACACATCTTTTCCCTGTTCAAGTCACTTTTGGCCATGCATGATTTTGTTGCGTCTGATACATTGATTTACATTTTCCCCTTCCTAGCAAGATATATTTTACTTAATCTTGTTCAGAATTTCGAAGCTATAGGATACTGCTCGGCTCACCCCAGTACTCCATGAGTCCCTTTGTCTTTATTTTAGCTGCAGCATCATCACGCTCATATCACAGACATTTCCCCCAGGGGTTTTAGACACCTCCAACTGATGACTTCAGCACAGTTTACTTGCGTTTTGTTCAAGATGACTAGATTTTAAAAAATAAGAATCCTGGTGTTTTCCATATGTGCTGATTAAAATGAGCAGCAGACCAAAGTGAGTTTATTAAAAACAGCAAGGATTGTAGCATGGAAGAGAAAGGCCAGCAGTAGGGAACACCACAAAATTAAAATTACAATGTGATCAAGCTGTGCTGTGAAAATCCAGTGAGTTCTGTCTCTTAACTCCAGTGTGGAAATGTGAGGAGGCTGCGGTGAAAAATATTTCTGGGTCTGGAGACCAAAATGCAAAGTAATTCCTAGCTAGAGGAAATTAGTTGAGTTCAGTGGGGCCTGCATGCAAGACGCTGGAGGTGGCAAGAGAGGAGAGAGCTGATTAAGAAGATCCATCATTCCGTGCTGTCCGAGCTGGGTCTTGGGGAGGAAGGCTCAGGTGCAATCAGTAAAACTCAAAGCAGAAGTGTAGCCAACTCTTAAGTAGTTCTGGCATTGAGAAGCTGGGAGACCTCCTCAGAGATGATTCGTTTCAGGGGTTTAGCTGCATTCCCTACTAGAGGAAATATGATCGAACAAATAGGAATATGGAGAAGCTTAAATGTAACACGTAAACTGCTTAGCACACTTCCTAACCCATAATAAGTAAAAAAAAAAAAAAAAAAAAAAA
>NW_006797283.1:249471-257999 GCF_000442215.2 Lipotes vexillifer | reverse complement strand
CCAAAAAAAAAAAAAAAAAAAAAAAAAAAAAAAAAAACCCATAAAAATGTGCATCTTTCTCTAGAGTTATATCTGAAGGAGGATAGCTAATTTGGGTATCAAAAGTGGCAGAATAATTAATACTTAGGTATTTTAAAAAATGATGAAACAATCTATGATTTGGTCATGCTACTTAGTTCAGTAAAACAGAAAATACATAACCAGAAATACAAAGGACAGTAAGGTTGTTCACAGAAAATATTTTTAAAATTTTTGTAATTACAATACAAGGATAATGCTTAAAGTATTTTTTATCTGCATCAGAATGTGACTAATTTTTCTTCTTAGAGCAAAGGATTTTATAGAGCAGAATATCTTACAGACACTACTCTTAAATCAGGGATTGATCTTCCTCCCCAGGTGACATTTGGCAGTATCTAAAGACATTTCTGGGGACTTCCCTGGTGGTCCAGTGGTTAAGACTCCATGCTTCCACTGCAGGGGCAGTGGGTTGGATCCCTAGTCAGGGAACTAAGATCCTGCATGCCACGGGGTACACCCAAAAAAAAAAGAGAGACATTTTTGGTTGTCACAACTGGCCAGGGATTTCCACTTGTATCTGGTGGGCAGAGGTCAAAGATGCTGCTGAACATCCTACATAGCACAGGACGGCCTCCCCACTGCCCCCAGCAGAGAATTATCCAGCCTCAAATATCAATAGAGCCAAGTTTAAGAAACTCACCTTAAAGTGATTTGAGTTTGTTTTTATTTATTTATTTTTTAAAATTGAAGTATTGTTGATTTACAATATTAGTTTCAGGTGTACAACATAGTGATTCAATTTTTATAGATTATAATCCATTTAAAGTTACTACAAAGTAATGGCTATATTTCCCTGTGCTGTACAATATATCCTTGTTGCTTATCTATTTTATACATAGTTTTTATCTCTTAATCCCCTAACCCTATCTCCCCCTCCCTCCTCTCTCTCCCGGTTGGTAACAGACTTGTTTGTTCTCTGTATCTCTGTGTCTGTTTTGTTGTATACATTCCTTTGTTTTATTTTTTAGATCCCACATACAAGTGATAACAGAATATTTGTCTTTCTCTGACTTATTTCACTAAGCATAATATGTGCTTAGTGAAATAGCTAGGTCCATCCATGTTGTTGCAAATGGCAGAATTTCACTTTTTTTTATGGCTGAGTAATTTCCCACTTTTTATATACACACACACACTGCAGCTTCTTTATCCATTCATCTGTTGATGGACACTTGGGTTGCTTCCATATTTTGGCTATTGTAAATAGTGCTGCTATGAACATTGTGTGCATATATCTTTTCAAATTAGTGTTTTCATTTTCTTCGGATATATACTCAGGAGTGGAATTGGTGGATCATATGGTAGTTCTATTTTTAGTTTTTTGAGAAACCTCCACACTGTTTTCCACAGTGGCTGCACCAATCCCACCAACAGTGACTAGGGTTCCCTTTTCTCAGCATCCTAGCCAACTTTTGCTATTTGTAGACTTTTTGATGATAGCCATTTTGACAGGTGTGAGGTGACATCTCACTCTGTTTTGATATGCATTTCTCTGATTAGTGATGTTGAACATTTTTTCAAGTGCCTGTTGGCCATCTGTATATCTTCTTTGGAAAAATGTCTGTTCAGTTCTTCTACCCATTTTTTATTGGGCTGTTTGGTTTTTTTGATATTGAGTTATATGAACTGTTTTTATATATTGGATGGTACACATAAAGAAGCACATAAAGGAGCAAGTTTGTGTAACATATCTCTGTTGCCCTTTTCAATCATCCTCATTTTGATATGGTCTTCCTAGTAGGCCATTTACATTTTTGGTTTCTTTCTCTGAAAGCTGTATACAGGTAATTCCATGTACCATTATTGGAAAAAACGAACAAAACAAAAACGACTTTTTAGATTGGTGCTGGTATTAGTAGCCACTTTTCTCTCTTGGCTATGCATTTAAAATTGTTTCTTTTGTTTTTTTTAAACTAATGCCCAAAAGAAAAAGCATTATAATTTTAGACTCAATTATATGATATGTCTTGTGTCTTATTAGCTTAGCAGTTGGAAACATTTAGTCTTTAGGTGCAAGACTGTTATAGTACCAAGAAAAACATTTTGAATGTGTTATGAGACTGTTGTTTTTCAAATAGAAATATGCAATAAAGAGATGAATTCATTTAAAAATATGACCCTTATTGGTCATATCATTTGCAAATATTTTCTCCCATTCAGTACATTTTCTTTTCATGTTGTCTGTGGTTTCCTTTGCTGTGCAAAAGCTTTTAATTTTGATTAGGTCACATTTGTTTATTTTTGCTTTTATTTCTTTTGCCTTAGGAGACGATCCAAAAAATATTGCTATGCTTTATGTCAGAGTGATCTGTTTTCCTCTAGGAGTTTTATGATTTCAGGCCTTACATTTAGGTCTTTAATCCATTTATGTTTATTTTTGTATAACGTGAGGAAATGTTCTAATTGCGTTCTTTTACATGTAGCTATCCAGTTTTCCCAGCACCAATTATTGAAGAGAGTGTCTTTTCTCCATTGTATATTCTTGCCTCCTTTGTTATAGATTACTTGACCATAAGTGCATAGGTTTGCTTCTGGGCTCTCTATTCTGTTCCATTGGTCTGTGTGTCTGTTTTTATGCCAGTACCATACTGTTTTGATTACTGTAGCTTTGTAGTATAGTCTGAAGTCACTAAGCATGATACCTCTAGGTTTGTTCCTTTTCCCCAGGATTGCTTTGGCAATTTGGAGTCCTTTGTAGTTCCACATAAATTTTAGGATTATTTGTTCTAGTTCTGTGAAAAAGGTCATGGGTATTTTGATAGGGATTGCATTAAACCTATAGATTGCTTTGGGTAGTATACATTTTAACAATAATTCTTCCAATCCAAGACATGGGGTAAGTGTTACTGTGGGGGGTGTGTGTGTGTGTGTGTGTGTGTGTGTGTGTGTGTGTGTGTGTTCATGGCAAGAATAAAGACATGCAGCAAATAGATAGATATTCCATAGGCAAGCAATGGGAAAAAGGAGAAAAAAAGGAACCTTGATAATCACCAAATAGTCTGTGTTACAAAGCCTATTACTTGCATTCTGGAACTCACTGGATTTAAATGGCATAATCAGGACTAAAATATAGAGTTTACTGCTCCTAAATAAAGGCATATTCCCTGGGATCATCTTTCAAATATTGGTATCAGAATTGGCTATTTTTGTTTCATTAAGTCTATGGTAAACTCATTCAACTTTTAAGGATGTTTTCTAAAATGGTGGTGATGATATTTCTTTATGTTGTAGCACATCAAAAGCAGTTGTTTCTGTTTCATTGTACATGTTTTTATAGACTTTGGGATTCCTGATGAGATAGAAATACATTCATGAATATTCTAGAATCTAGCTGCTGTTGAATTTATAAGATAAATGACAGCAATACATCACAAACATAACAAAACCTCTTCTTCATGTCCTTTCTACTAGTCTAATATAATGAAAGATTGTGTGATAACTCTTTAGACCTTACATGTTGACTGTGTTTGCAATTATGATCACTCTGAAAGAAAGTATTTCCTTTGTTAACTGTAATTTCTGACTCAGAAGCAAAATTAATCACTACAATAAATACAACCTTCACCTTCTTTTAAAATCTGTATTTGTAAGGTATGTTGTTTCCCATGGTATAATAGGGTAAGAGAGTGCCTACACTTCACAGTGAGACATAGCCTTAATAATTCAAGCTGCTTGTACTTCAGGGAAAGAACGCCCACTCCTGAACTGCTCTGCAGTCTCCTCTTGAACAAGAGCAAAGATTTACAGGACTAGAGCTGGTGATCCCACAGCCTCTTAGTGACCCCATGTTTCTCACTGGCTCCTGGGGGCTGCAGTCTGCTGGGTCTGTGGGAAATTGAATACAAGCATAGAAAGCAGAAGTTCCTTTCTCCATTTGTCAGCAAAGATTACAAACCATGAAAGCCACAGAAGCTGAGCCATGAGGGCGTTCTTGGATGCCCACAGGTTTGGATATCAGTTAAACTCACTGAAGATGAGATCTCCATAAGTGGATGTTTTCAAATATATAATAATATGGATGTATGTCTTGGCAGGGGCTCAAGCATTGCACAAGTGACAAGAAAATCTCTAGCATTTTTTCTATGCCTGACATTTTTAATCAACATTTTATGCTACGTACTTTCAATATTATATAAGGAAAACAAATATCACTAGCAAAAAATGCATAGGAATACAGAAAAAAAGTACCTAAGGCTTTTATTTATAAAATTAGCAGGTAACGTGAATTTGCATAATTACTTTTATAAGAATTCATTATAATTTTTCATGATTTTCATAAATATTAATAGTAAGGAAAACTAAATTTATATAAATCATGTTTTATATTACTTTCTATTGTTTTGTAGTTATTACTTTCTATTGTTTTGAAGTTACCTGTTTGTGGTAAGCAGGATAATGATCTCCAGAAAATTTCAAAGTCCTAATCCCTGGAACCTGTGACTATCTTATAGTGCATGCAAAGAGGAATTAAGGTAGCAGATGAAATTAAGGTTGATAATCAGGTAAACCTGATATGGAGAGATTATCCTGGATTATCTGGGCCACACCATGTAATCACAAGGGTCCTTAAGTGTGGAAGAGGAAGGCAAAAGAGAGTGATACAATGTGAGAGACTCAGTCAGCCACTGGTGGCTTTGACGATGAAAGAGGGCAACAAGCCAAAGAATGTGAGCAGCTTCTAGAAGCTGGAAGGGCAAGAAAACAAATTTTCCCTAGAGCATTCAGAAAGGAATGCTGCATTGCCAACACTTTGTTTTTAGCCCCTGTGAGACCAGATTGCTGACTTTTGACTTGTAGATCTGAGAGAATTGATTTGTGTTAAGCCACTTCTTTTGTGTTACTTTGTAATGGCAGAAATAGGAATCTAATGCAATGCTAAATAAAAACAACCTGTTGTATGTTTCTGGTTGTCATTTTGGTTGCAGGTAAAATACAACTCAAACTAACACAGGTGGAACCTCAGAAAGAACAAGGGCTTTTGGGCCTGAGAAATCATGGATTCAAGCACCACCATGGTGTTTTTCTCTCCATCTCTACTCTTAATGCTCTGTGTTGTCTTCATTTTCTCAGGTAGCTGCCTTCTCCACACCTAGAAATGTGACCACAGGCAGATGCCAGGCATAAATAGCTTCAACTCCAAATAGAATTTCCAACTGAAAAAAAAAAGAAATTCCCAGATAAGAGCCCACCTAGCCCATATGTTCCCTTGTCCAACTCACTAGTAAGGTAATGTGCGTAATCATTTTTTAAGGCCTTCAGTAGAAGAACAAAGATAGAATGGGGTAGTTCCCTGAATGTTTATAATAGAGAATGGACTTGAGGTCACAGGGAGTGGGAAGTGTAAGCTGGGACGAAGTGAGAGTGGCATGGACATATATACACTACCAAATGTAAAATAGATAGCTAGTGGGAAGCAGCCGCATGGCACAGGGAGATCAGCTCGGTGCTTTGTGTCCACCTAGAGGGGTGGGATAGCGAGGGTGGGAGGGAGGGAGACACAAGAGGGAAGAGATATGGGGACATATGTATATGTATAACTGATTCACTTTGTTATAAAGCAGGAACTAACACACCAGTGTAAAGCAATTATACTCCAATAAAGATGTTAAAAATAAAAATAAGGGGAAATGGTGCATGCAGGTAAAAGCAGAATGTACAACACAAGGTTTCATGAATCCTCTGTATACTGAATGAAAACCAGATCAATACTATCCAAATTGTAGCAGTGGTAGAAAGAAACAAGTGATTACATAAACTGCTAGAAATAAGAGAAGAAATATATATGTTAGTTCCAGACACTCTAATTATCTTCAAAAATTGATTTAAGTGTTGGAGGAAATAGAGGTAATTGGAAAGTCAAGTTTTAACATTTTGAGCTTTAGGCTATTATGGGGTTTGTGTTTTAAAGTGTCTCCTGTAATGAGTAGCTAGTTTTTTGGAAACATTAGGTTACCTAGTTTTAGTGCCATTTGATACAGGACTGATTGCAAAACAGCAAATGTAATTTAGAGAGGCTAATGTGCTCCATTCCATTTATTTACCAAAATGAATTTCATTAGATTTGTATTTGTAACCTTCAGTTTTATATTTTTTATTCTGTGAACCGTTCCTGTGATTGGGGTCTTCCAAGAAGAATAGGCTTGTACATTTGAAAGCTTTGTTTTTCAAGACCTTATTTTGAAGTGATAATCCCCCCACTTGGCAGTTGTTCTACTTGATCTGTCAAATAGCCCCTAGGGTGTTATGTCTTTTCAGCGTTTGAAGGTTTATCTTGAAGATAGGTACAGAAAGACAGTCTTTCTTAGTAGATTCTTAAGGTTTCTTTTTAAGGTTCTTAGCAGTTCATTCTTATGTAACCTTGAACCACAAAGAGAATTATAGAAACCCCATGTACTGACAATGAGTATTTATGTAAAACTTTCTATAGAATAATTAGTTTAACACCATTGTAAAAACATGATAAACTGCAGTGTCTTCTGCAAAATTTCTGAAAATGCTTACTACTCCAGATATTAAAAAGCTCTTTAGTAATTTCAAATGTGTTTTACACAGGATTATCCTTTAGAAGCAAATATTAGCTTGGCCAAAAAGTTCGTTCGGGTTTTTGTAGGCTGTGGGAACACCGAACGAACTTTTTGGCCAACCCACTGTCACATCTCAGCACAGTTTTTATGACCAATAAGTATATATTCTGTTTATTTTCAGAAATAAATATCACTTTGCTATTTATAATACTACATTTAAAGTTTGATTTATAAGTTGATATTAACCCTCCTAAATCTATGGAACATCAGTTTTTACATAATGCTTGACTTTTATGTTGTAAAATTAGTAATGAAATTCATAATTTTTAAAAATGAAAGCAATATCAGCTTGAAAAAACAGTGTATTCTCTAATAATACGAACTTAATAATATAATCACACTGTGGGGAGCCTTAATATACCTCGGAGTTTTTTTAAAAGACAGTATATTTTAATCTCAGTGTACTGAATTTAAATCCCAGAGCTTTTCAATGAATTGAAGAGCTAAACTGATACCTCTATAGTAAGAAAAAGTGAAGAAAGTGTGAGAACTTTCTCTCACAAGAACGCAAATTCTTTGGGGCCTGTTACAGACTACTAGATCGAAAACTCAGGTTTGGGGCTCAGAAATCTGTCCTTTAAAAAGCCCTCCAGATGATCCTGTTTCATGCTACAGTTTGAGAACCACTGTTCTTAAGGAAGAAATTGTACAACTCTTGCATGATTTACCCAACCTGCCCTGAAGAGAACTGTGCCCATTTATCGAGGTGATGGTGTACCAGAAAATGAATATGCTCACATATTTTGGAGATTTAGATATTCTTTTTAAACCGTCCCCACTACTTGGGCAGCCAAACTATCAAGTTTGGGCCCAAGTTTATCTCATAGAAGCCCCAGTAAGTCTGCAGACCTTTCCTGAAGTTACCTCTTGGGTTATTAAAGGAAAAGTTAAATTAGACATGCTCATCAAATGGCATAATCTATACTTGGCTCTCTGATCCATGAAGTGAGGCCTGCTATTGCAGAAAAAAAGTAGAAACCCCTGGGACTGTCATTTGCAATAGCCTCAAAGACTTGAGAGATAAAGAGCTGATATTCTTATTACACAGCCTTTATATCATCGGTTTGATGATCTGAGACCAAAGAGATTGCAGTCAGGTAGTGACTGTAATACCAGTTGAGGCCAGTGTTATGGCATTTTTGCTGAAGTAAAATCAACAGTCTCTGGCACCTGGTAGCTACTGGATCTGGCAAAGTCATTCTTTTCATGACAGTCAAAAAAAAAAAAAAAATCACAAGCAGTAACAGGGGACAGAACTCCAATTTAATTCTCACTCCCCAGTACTAGCTCGACTTTGCTGCTGTGTGTCTTACATAGCCTTCAAGGACCTTGGTTATTTAGACATCCCATATTAAATCACATTAGCCTACTATATTAATGACGTCATGATATTCACATAGTGGGATCTGGTGAGCAGGAGGTATCAGGTACCCTAGAAGCCTAAGAAAAGTGCATGTGCTAGAGCTGAAGTGCAGAGAAAAATGACAAACACCCAGCAACGTGTTCACTGCAGTGAATTTTTTAGGATTTTAATATGGAGACTGTTGAACTAGGAAAGAGGTGCAATACTCGTGCTTTTTTAGATTTTGGAGGCAACATATTTAGGTATGCTGTTCTAACCCATTTACTATGTGACCTATATTAGGAATCTTAGTAAATTGTAAGGCAAACCAAGTTTTCCTTGTATAAGCGAATGCTCTACAGTAGTTACATTACAAGAAAATGTGCCATTTTTGTCTTAATGACATTGCAGATATAGCACTGCTCGAAGTGTCACTGATAAGAATCCTGTATGGGGTCTTTGGACAGCCCCAAAGGAGATTCACAGACCAGATGCCTGCGAAAAGCCAGGCCTTTTCCTGC
>NW_006797283.1:245831-249442 GCF_000442215.2 Lipotes vexillifer | reverse complement strand
TCCTGCTGATAGCCATTCTTCTTTTGAGAAAGAAATGGTCTGAAAGAATGGTGGAATGGCCAACAAGATCCTCAGTTACGGTGCTGTTAGGGAGAAAACACCTCATGACTTTGAGTTGTTCACTGGTTCATTCATATATTATAAGATGCTGTTATTAGAAGAGCAGAATATGTAAGTCAAGGGACCAAGGGGTAGAAATGTTAGTGGCCCCTCTTTCTACCTCACTGTTGTATCTAGTAACACATTCAACTTTGGACTGTGCTGTACAAGATTTATTAGTTCCCAAGGAAGAAATCTTTCCTACATTGTTCCTATTAAACTTGAAGTCTTTCTATCTATTTGGGGCACCTCTGTGTCACTCAGAAAATACAGAGAAGGGGGTTTCTTTGCTGGCTAGGGTGATTGGTCTCTATTACAAGCATAACTAGTATTTAAGATAGCTTCATGACCCGTTAGAAAAATAAGACTGTGGCTTCTATGCATAACTTTGTAGTGTAGCTATACATACATACATATATTAATCAATTTTGATTATGACTTTTCCTCCTTTTACTTTCTCCTATTACTTTGGATGAGGTGTGTTGGAAGTGATTAACGTACAAGTGGTGAATTTATAAATTTGGAGATTATGAAAATAAATGGAGCCACATCTGGACTTCATGGGGAAGATTGCCTGTTACATGAGATCTTGAACTTGAGTTTGTTGTAAGGACTAGTGGAGTTTTGTGGCTCTCACTGAAAGAGAGAAAAAGGGAAGGGAAAGGGAGTGAGAGGAGGACATCTTTTATGTGATAGAGAGTTGACTCACATCAGGTGAAAGCATGTTGTTAAGTTGGGTAAAACGTGAAAATGGATGCCAATGAGTGAAAGAGGAGTATTCTATTGTTAGATTTTCCCTCCCCCTCCCCTGATCTGCTTTGTCTCTTGGCAGGAACTTGGAAGAATAGGGGGAGTAACTATTGCTTTATTTTCCAGACTCCAGTATCAACCAGATTCTTATTGGGAAGTACCAGCAAGATATTGGAAGCCAGGGTATCTCCATGCTTCTTCTCTACATCAGGTAACTTCCCTGGGCAACAGTTTTCATTTATGTCCCCAATCCCACCAAGCAGACAAACGTACGGGGGTTTTGCTGTTTTCTGTTGACCAAGACTCATGAATATAGGAAAACCATTTACCTCTGTTTACCTTTCGTGAAGAGACAAAGGTAGTAGCCTCTTGCTGTTTTTTAGTTCTGGATGATGTCATAAGCCTTTTGTAGCATTCAGATTCTCCACTATTTAAAGCAATAATTCCTTCCCTCTATTCAAAATTTTTAGAGGCTTCTCTTTTCCTCGCTAAATCATGACTGGTAGAGATCTTGAAAATTGCCATCCTATTGCAAAGCAACAGCTTCAGGTGGGGTCAGTACAGGATTTTCAGACCAGCACAGGCTATCTTATGCAGAAGGAGACAAACAGTAAGAGGGACTTGGGGATCATTAAGTCTTCATGTCATAGGCTTCTTTGAGCTACTACATATGATTACTGCTTTCATTCTGGTGATGGTTATTTGAGGAGTTCATGTAATCTTTCTGGCCAGGATATGATTTTAGTGTATCATGCTTTGCCATTCGAAATTGAATTTTTATAAAATTGGAATGTCTGAACAATATATATATGTGTGTATATTTTGAAATATGTATATTTGATGTATTTGGAAACTTTCCTTCTTTCCGTTAGAATAGGGATGTAACTGTTCTCATTGTAATCAATACATATACTTATTCTGATTATTGTCATGCCTCCTGTATGCAGTGGTGTACTAGTTTGCCAGAGTTGCCATAGCAAAGTACTACAGACTGGGTGGCGAACAACAAATTTATTTTCTCACAGTTCTGCTGGCTAGAAGTCTGAGATCAAGGCGTCAGCAGGGTTGGTTCCTTCTCTCCTTGGCTTGAGGTAGATGGCTGTCTTCACATCATCTTCCATGTGTCTCTGTGTCCAAATTTCCTCCTCTTATAAGGACACCAGTCATACTGGATTAAGGATTGCCCTAATGACCTCATTTTACCTCAACTCTCTCTTTAAAGATCCTATCTCCAAATATGGTCACATTATGAGGTACTGGGAATTAAGAGTCAGTATATGAATTTTTGGGGGGACAAAATTCAGTTCATAACAAATGGAGACAGTATTTGTTCCCCAGAATCATATCCTTTTCTGTAGCAAAGACCCAGCCAGGGACTGTGTTATCTCACCCAGCACCCCCTTACCCCATGTATGGCGTTATTACTAGTTTCTGGCAAAGGAATACAACTCGAAGTGATGAGTTACTCATTGCATTAAGAAAAATTAGTGGATCTATAACCAGTTACACAGGCATTGAAATTTTCTGTATCTCTGAGATAGTTTTGTAGGCTCTTATGCTCTTATACTGTTGGCATTTAATTTCAGATAGCTTTAACCTAGTTAATTCATAAATAGGTAGTAGAAGTTGAGTGCTGCCGTTGGCCTAGCAGTCACGATGCAGATGATTAGATAATAGTAACTACTGGTTAAAAAATTGAAGCTCTCTATTGTGCAGTGGCCAAATATTTGAGAAAACGGTTACTATCTGCAGTAATTCAGAAGGCAAACCATACCTTAAGGAAGTGGTTGGAAAAGGTGAGAAGGTTCATGTCTGTTAGCTTTTATTTGATGTTTCCGGAAGGGGTTAAAGAAGAAGAAAAGGCAGAAATTGACTAATTTCCTAGTAGAGGTGGGAAGAAATAATGGTGAGAAATATGGTGCCACACTATTTGAAAAGCTCAAAGGCTTCTATATCTTAAATAGTAAGAGATGATACTCTAAAAAGGATTTGCATGACAAGGAGTCACTCAGATTTCTTAGTTAAAGAGAGAGTTTCAATCTTCCTACCAAAATTATAGTAGGGGAGTTTTCTTACCATCTAAGCTAATTATTTCAGAGGTATGATGAAAGGAAAAAAAAAAAATCCAGGCTTAAAAATTATAACTAGGAAAGAGCTTTGGTGTGTTTAGTGACTAGTAGCAAATGAATTAGAAGACTACTAAGCTTTTTAAGAATAATATTACCAAGGTTAGAAAAAAAGCCTAGTTTGATTATCTTGCAGTTCTAAAACAACCCTTTGGCTTTATAACTTTGCAACAGAAGGAAGCGCCCATCTCCCAAGGAGGACATACTCTTCCTAGACCTGAATAATGTGTTCCAAGAGAGCTGGTGAACTTTGAGATACAAACAGTACCTTATATGGACATTGGGTTTTCTCCTTTGAGTTAGGGGGAGAATATAGTACGTTGAGTTGGAATAAGGCTGCAAATGAATTCTTATTGACCAGGAGAACAGACTGTGGAAGATGTGACTAACTGTTCCTCCTAAAACCCATCTTCTCTCTCTCTTGAGTGCATAGCTAGATTACATCTCCCAGAATCCTTTGCAGTTAGGGAGTTCATATCATGGGTTTCCAGCCAATGAAATTTTGGTAGAAGTGTTATGTGTAACTTCCAGGTTTTGATAAAAAAACTGCTCACACGGGGTTTCCCTGGTGGCTCAGTGGTTGAGAGTCCGCCTGCCGATGCAGGGGACAAGAGCTCGGGCCCCGGTTCGGGCAGA
>NW_006797283.1:221086-245424 GCF_000442215.2 Lipotes vexillifer | reverse complement strand
TTCCTGCTGACTGGAAATAGCCACATTGGACTTTGATATGAGTGAGAATAACTTCTATTTTGTTAAGACATTAAAATGCAGAGATTCACTAGAATGGCTAGCATAGTGTCCTCATTATCCTCCGTTCATTTTGTGCAACACCCTGTATTACCAGTAGAAAAGTAGGGTTCCAGGAGAAAATCTGTTGATTTCTTCAATATTTGTTATTTTTATAATTTTTATTTAAAAAATCTTTCATTGATAAAAATCCAGTCTTTAATATGAATTTGATGATTAACAATGGCTTTTGGTGTTGAAAATATAAAGAGGGCAGAAAACTTGGGAAAAAATATGATTAGTAGTCTAGAAAATGAATTCTGTGTTCTTCAGGGTTTATCTGATCACTAGCTACACACTGGCACACCAACGGAGAATTCACTCTAGTTACCCCATTTCAATTTTATGTTTACCGTAGTGTGTCTGACTGATAACGTGACTAGATTGGAAGCAGCAGCCATCTACACTTTTCTTGCGTGGCCACCATAAAAGGCTACGTGGGATATGTGTGGTTCTCTGTGTAAATAGAGAAACAGATTCCAGTTGGGAATAGGACTGTTTTTCTTTTGTGTCTCTGGCTTTGCACACTTCTGGAAGGTAAATAGTCACAGTTATACTAAAAGAAAAGAGTTCAGTGGTTACGATGTATAAGAAACACAATCTCCCTCTTTTTTTCAGTTAGTTTTATTCTTCAATTAATCATGATGTTAGATTATCTCTAATATTCCCTTTCCCAGTATTTCCTTATATTGCTTTTGCACCTGAAGTCTCCACTGTTGGGGAATAATTTAAGTCATAGGGTCTAAGAAATAATAATAACAACAACTGCATGAGTTTTAAATGTGAAATTTTTGCTTCTACCTGTAATGCAGGAGTCTAGCCTTGTTTAATTCCCTTTGGGTATGTATGGGATGCCTCATTGTGTGTCTGACCTGTTATCGTGAAAAAGTGAGGTCTTCTTACATTTCTTTCTTTTATCATTACCTGAGCAATATACAAGTTTTCCTGGGTGCTTTTGATCTGTAAGGCATCGGCAATTATGCTACAGCTGATGAATTGTAATCTTTGCAGTAACACAGTAGTGCTGTGTGGTCTGGACAGAGTCTGTATACAGACACATGTTGGGATCCACAGAGAATTAGGGGAATATCACAATAATCAAGGCAAGTGTTACATTTTCCAAAGGAGAACACAGTATATATGCATGTGTTCCTAACACAGAGACTTTAAAGGAACATTTCTGTAAATGTTCATTTATTTTCATCTTTGTTTTTCCAGTCAGCTGACTCCTAGCTAAAGGAAAAAGAATACCGTTACTTTCTTTACCTTGGTAATACTGCAAAATATTGATCCACTCATGTGTTAAAGTGTTTATGAAGTATTGCTGTTTTGTCGTAGATCCATGTGTAGTAAACTATACTTTGTATTTCAAAGATTAAAACATCAAGGCCAGAGAATTTGTATGACTTACCTACAACAACTGTATGAGTTAGTTGCAGAAAGAAAATTAGAACCCAAGGCATCTGCATCCATGCTTACAGGCCTGCAGACAGAAAGCTTATAAAGTGAGCTATTTAGGCAATGGCTATAAAAAGCAAATTTCAAATGTGACTTCTTTCAGTGATCTTTTCTCTTCTCAGTGTTAATGCAGTTAAATGTAGTTTAATAATGGTTGCCTTTTCTCTGTAAGTAGCAGAATGCTGTTAGAATGAGTCTAGCATAAATCTCTATTCAAGAGCATGTGCCAACACAAAGCCATTCACACAAGGGAAAAACTCTCCGGAGCTTAGGCTGACACATCAAAGAATAGATCGAAACAGAAATTGCTTAAATGAAAGAGCTTTAGACTTTTATAAAATTAAATATTTTTGACTATCTTTATATTGTATATGGATGTAAATGTTTATTTTAATGTAATATTTTAGGTATTTTTATTCACTACTAGTAAATGGGGCCAAATTATAATCAGAATCTTGACATTCATTCTTTATCTATACTTCATTTGAGGGTTTGAATTTATACTCTTGTTTATGCTGTGGAAATTTGGCTATCCATTGTTTTATTTTGAACAAACTAAATTTAAGCAATATACTTCTGAGTAGAAAGAACTAAGACCCTGTAGCATTCTGCTTTTCCACATATAAACTTATCACCAATGATTAACTCATTTAAATTTAGAGAATCTTATAATAACACCAATAAATTTTTAGCTTCTCATAGGCACAATCAATTCACCTTGTTAACTTTTCCTAATGCCAACAGTAAAATTCAATAAAGTTCTATTTTCTTTCTTGTAAACTAAAAGTAGATAGGTCTTCAAATTTTATTTATAGATATTGTGAGAACAATAATTTAAAAATTGTAGATTAGGTGTAGAAAATACAAAGCAGTTAATGAAATTTAAAAATAAGACTAAGCCACAGCTCTTGGGGTATTTAGACTTCATATATTCAGAGTTTCAGAGAGTAAAATAGTGAAAAACAGAAATATTACCCTGGAGATAAGATACTTATATAGTATGTGTATGAGCTGAGTGTGTGTGTGTGTGTACGTGCACATAGGTAGATGTGCAGTATGGGTAAGCATTCTGCTCAGAAGTTATTTCGGATATATTTAAAAAACAACTTCCACTTTCAATGAGGGGGTCACAAAAATTACTGTGAAATATGGTATTTTAATTTTCAGTGAAACAATATTGTAAAGGACATCTTATATGTTTACAATAATGTTAAGCTTTATTTGGTATAGTGTACATAATGCGAAGGGAATTACAATGCAAAGTTCATTTCTAACCTCTCATAGTACTTCGTATGGCTTTTCAACAGTCATCTAAGCTTTTTAATGCATAATCTCCATCTCAACGCCTTCCGTCAAGTCTTGCTCAATATAAAAGTTTAATAAGTACCTGAGGAATTCATAAAGTTACTATCCCTAAATAAGTGTCTTTTCTATGTAATTAATGGCATAAGGAAAGGATTATGGAGTGCATTAAGGAATTTTGGCTTGGAAGGTTTATCAGATATTATGATGTGTAATACAGAGAAGTGAAATGAATGATGAAAACATACCTAGATAATAATGCTGCCATTTTCCTCATCTCTAGCTGTGTCTAATAAAATTCCCTTTCCAAACCTTACATTGCTTGCTTAAAATGGTTTTCCTTCAATATTTTCTTCAAGGGATCATAAGCCAATTCATATCTTCTTTGCATATAAAATGTATTTACGATCTATTTGTCCGGCAAGACCTGCCACCATTTAAACTTGTGCAGTATAAGAATTATTACATTTGGATTGGGAGATGGGAACATGAACTAGCTGAAAAAGAGATGACTGTTCACATTTTAATCTTTGTTCTTGTTAATGAGAAATATTCTTAAAACATAACATGGTACATAAGGCAAATCTTCTTAATGAACTTCTATGTAATTGGTTAAGTATGAAATAAAGTAAACAACAAGTTCAGGCACTGGAGCAGAGAGGAGTATTAAGTACATGGACGCTGAAGCCAGAACTCCTGGGTTTAAATCTTGCATTTGCCACTTACCAGCTCTATGCCCTTGGATAATTTGCATATCCTCCTTCTGCCTCAGTTTCCTCCTATGCAGAACAGAAATAATAATATATCTAAAGTGCAAGTAGTGTATGGTAAATCATAAGCACAGTTTAGTTGTAAGCTATAAATCTAGAAAGAATGACCTGTATAATATTTAAGGGTACATTATATAAGCCTTATTAAGTTGTATTTATTAAACCCAAGGTATATTTTAATCATAATTAAGACCTGCATCTATGTAGATCTATGTGGTATAGAATGTACCAGGTGTTCTAGGACAAAGAGGAAAGGTAACTAAATGGGTATTGTCTGCTGTCCAACATTTAAAAATTATATTTTTATATTATATAAGAATATTATATTTAACTTGGGTAAATATCCTCTTAATTCAGGAAAAGCAGTTCAGATTTCTATACGGTATTCACAGGAAGTACAGTCTTCTCTTGCATAGCACAATATCTTGCTACTGTTGTTCTTTCTTTTCTTAGTCAGGAGTGCTTCTCCCCTGTCTTTGCATCACTCCCTACCTTCCTTTACACCTCAGTTTAAAAATCTCCTCAAAAGGATCTTCCTTATGACCTCATCTAAAACAGCTACAACCCCGTGATTTTCTTTAAAGTGTGTGTAAATACATGAAGTCATCATATGCGTTTGACTGCTAACTTGTTTTCTGCCTTTTCCACTAAGAAGATAATAATTTCTGTTTTGTATCTTTATATTCCCTAGTGCCAAGTTTAATGCCAGGCACATAGTAAGTACTCAACACATTTATTAAATGAATGAGTGAATGATGTCAGCTAGTCATGCTTGTTCTCCTTATATTGCAGTGTTTGGTTTTGGCTGTTTGCTTCTCTTAGATTTCACCCAGGAAAACCTTCATCTATATTCAGCATTTTCATATATGCCTGAACTATTTCTCCCCTCTTTTTTTTTTCCCCCAGCACTGTTTCAATGCTGCTGACCTAAGGTAATTGACTTCCCAAATTCCAAGTGACCTAGAACTCAAAATGCTTTGTATGTAGTAGAGAAGAGGGTCAGGTATTTTTATCTGGAAGAATGAAAGTTATATACAAAAACAACATGCTTATCTGATGGAGAATGTAGATAATAGACTTATTATAACCCTATCTGAATTCCTTTGACAGCTTTCATTACTTTCACAAAAACTCGGCCGATGGCTGCCACTTTCCATTGAACTGTTGAGTATCATAACTCAGTGTTTAATTATATACATTTTGCCAAATGATGGTTAAATAGTGAATATGTAATTTAACATGAGTTCTGTGCCCCCCCAAAGTAACATGCTCTATTTGTTGTCGTGGTGTTCTCTAAGTCTTTCCCTAGGGAAGAATATTGTCTTTCATTGTGCTTCTGTGGCTTTCTTTCTCTTACCTATTTCTGCTTAACAAGATGAAATGTGCACATCTAATTATCACCAAGTGCATGGTCGTCCCAAGGTTGCCTCAATTATCTTCATATATATTTGTAAATATGCCACCTTTTCAGACATCCATGCTAATGTAAGTGAGCAGTGATGTAGATATACCATATTTGTTTGCTAGGGCTGCTGTAAAAAGGTATCAAAAACTCAGCAGTCTAAAAGGCACACATTTATTGTTTCACAGTTCCAGAGCCTATGAGTCCAAGATCAAGGTGTTGTCACAGTTGATTCCATCTGAGGGAAGTAAAGGAAAATCTGTTCCACGTCTCTTAGATTCTGGTAGTTTGCTGGATGTATTTGACATTACTTGGCTTGTGGATGCATCAGCCCAATCCCTGCCTTAATGTTCATGTGGCATTCTCCTTCTGTACATGTCTATCTCTTCACATTTCCTGTTTTTGTAAGGATACCAGTTATCTTGGATTAAGGCCCCACCCTGCTCTAGTATGACCTCAACTTACATCTGCAACAACCCTGTTTTCAGGTACGTTCCCATTGTGCGGTATTGAGGAATAGAACTGTATCATAAGAATTTTTAGGGGACAGAATTTTACCCATAATAGCTATGTGATTCCTTCATGATATTTAAACATAAGACACCCAGATTTTCTTTATCTGACAACTGGATGTTCACCGAAGAGTGAAAGAATGTTAATCATTTATTTTAGGATTTGGGCTTATTTGTTGCAAATAAATAAAAACCTGAAATTATTCAACATTGTTTACTTACTTTGTGGACACAATTTCTCTAATTTGTAATTTGTTTATGTGCTTGCATATATCTGTGTCATATATACTTCTATTTCCCACCTACTTTTCTTACTCCATAGATGTGAAGAAGGGAAGTGCCAGAAGTTTAATTACAGTGTTGGTATATTTTTATTATGAGTATCCTTTAAGTTTCCATAATTAATATTTCTTCTACACTCCTTTAACACTACCAGTTTTGCTTTAGGTTTTAACTTCTACTTCTCCAGTTTTTAACTTTGTTCTCATTTATTCTCTCCAAAGGTATGTATTAATAAGTAAACACAATTAGCAAATATACTGTGAAGCTACATAATTCAAGAGGTGAGGAACTCTCAAAACCCAACCACTAGAGATTACCCTTAGGTAAATGTAGGCGGTAGGCTACTTTTTCAGAAAATAAACTCGTAAACAGTACCTTGACATACTTTACCTTAAGTGTACTCAAAACAACCAAGAGTAGGCTGGCCTTGATATGTAAAAGTCATTGATTTGGGTATGTCAGAGAAATTCTCTTTAAAATTATAGATTCCTTTTCCAAATAAAGAACTCCAGTTATCTGATTTTAATACCAAAGAAAATATATGCCTACATTGTTAAAAATGAAAGAAAAAAAAAAGCACTTGAGTGCACTTAGAAACCAGCTAGTGAATAAAGTTTTGCGTTGTACAATATACTATCCTTTAAGAGAAATAGGCTTTCGTCCCTCACATATATTTTGAACACCATATAATATGCAGCTATGGTATTTTTTTTCTATCTGTACTGCATGTGATCTGTTTAAAGTTAATACACTCTGACAGTGCTTTGGTGAAGCTAATTAAAATTAGAGTCTGTGCTTGTATCAACATTTCACCAATTCATTTTTTTTTTCCTTTCTGAATATCTTCAGGAAAGTTACTGCATCAAAATCAACTTTCTTAAGGCTGGAATAATGGCAGGTTATACAGTAGTTTACTTTCAAGTCTCCAACCCTTCTTAGATTTTAAGCCTTGTTTTTATAAGCGCACCTAATGAGGTCAACAATCATCAAATAGAGAACAGAAATGTCAGCATGGGCTAAATCTGACAATTTGCTCATTACTTACTGTCAGGAATAGCTTATGAACTTTTAATGGTAATTCCTAGTGAGAAAACCCCCCAAACTGAGAACAAAATAATTAGAATAAATGAGACTGGTCTATGTGACAGACCGATATATTACACCCCTATGACTTTACCATTTTATGAAATAACATATATAAATTTTTAAAATAGCTCATTTATAATAATATCTATGGCCTTTGGAATTACTATCTCATAATCTATGCTTGTTTATGTTGCTAGCTTCTATGTCAAGATTAGTCATTTTTTTCCTTTCAGAACTAAAGACAGAAAGTTAAGTTTAAATAGTAGAAACCCATATTGAAAACAGCTGCTATTTATTAAATTTGCTTATTTTTCAAAATTTCTGCTGCTTTTCAACTCTGTATAACCTTTCACTTACCCCTGCTGATTCTCTGTTCCAGGGGTCACACCTGTTCTTAAGGAGATGGGTGGAGGGGATTGGAATTTGAGAGAAACACCTGGGTGACCTTTGCTATAAAGGATTTTTGTATATTGCTGAGTCTTTTCACTTGCTGCCCCAATGCCCTTTCCGTGGACCGCAGCAACATGCCTCCTGCTGCCCCGTGGGTCAGGATTCTTCCTTACAGGCAAAATAACAGTGAACAGCTTTACTCTAAAGAGAATATTGAGCGGTTTTTGCTTTCAGTGAAAAACTCAACAGTGGGAGGACAACCATAAGGAAGGGGTTTTGTTATAAAATGACAAACATTGAAACATAAAGTATGTGTGTTACTAGTGTCTGAAGCATTGTAACCTTCAGCTAGTTATTTATACTATGGGGACTTATCTTTATACATAAAATAATAAGACTAGGTGATGTATAATGTTCTATCCAATTCCACTCGTCTGTGTTTTTGAATGTATGACATTGTGACATGTATGGGCAGTTATTAGCTTGCAGGTGATTCTTCTGGGCTGCTTTATCCTTATTTACCCAAAATACAGCTCTATTGCATTTTCTTTAAATTTTTTTTCTTTTCTATTAAAGGCATTAGAAGAAGCATGGAATGATATGGTTACAGAATCAGGGGGAAGAGGTTGACAAAACTAAGAAGTAGTGATAAATTGATTAAACTTAAGTAACTGGATCCTAAGAAGCCAGAACACTGTATCACCTGCATGATGGTGATATTTACCTAATACCTACTTTACTCTGTCTGAGATTTTTCATTCTTCTCTGGTCATCTGTCTAATTGGCATTATATCAATTAGACATGCATTTGAGTCACCAAAACTTCATTTAAATATATCCTGAAAATTAGTATAACACTGAAGTGGGGAGAATGTTTGATGTAATGGTTTCCTTGACCTTAGGAATGGGTGATATAATGGGTAAGAATAGTGTTTTCACCACTAGCTAACATTTGCCAACTGTGTATAACATGCCATGCACTGGACTGTCTAACTGAAAAGCCGCAAAAATCATATGGGGTAGAAATAATGGTCTCCATTTCACAGATGGTTAAGCCAAGGATCAGCATGTTTATAGTTTGCAATGGTCACATGGTGCTAATAAGTAATAGAGGATTCAAATAAAAGTCTAATGTAAATACCATGCTCTTAACTGCTATGAAATCGTAGTATTTTTAGATAGCAAGAGTTTACTATACTGAAGTCAGTTTGAACAGTATCATTTTTTCCTTAAGCTGTGAATAATTTTATGCAATTTTAGCTTAATATAAAACAAATATTTTCCACATCATTAAAAATCTTAAGTACAATTTAATTGATGCCTATTTTAGTTTTATATTGCTGTTGTAACAAATTGCCACATGTTTTGTGGCTTAAAACAATACAGCTTTATTATCTTCTAGTTCTGAGAGTCAGAAGTTCAAAAATGGTGTTATGGGGATAAAATGAAAGTGTTGGCAGGGCTACACTTTTTTTTCTGAGGCTCCAGGAGATATATTTTCTCTTGTCTTTTCCATCTTGCAGGGGCTGCCTGTGGTCCTTGCCTCATGGCTATACTTCATTTTCAAATCCAACAGCAGGGGATTAAGTCCTTCTCACATTGCATCACCCTGATCTACATTTCTGCTTCCCTCTTTTACTTTTCAGGACATTTGTATATACAATGATAATTCAGAATAGCGTTGCTGTTTTAGGGTCAGCTGATTAGCACCCTTATTTCCATCTGCAAACTTAATTCTCTTTTGCCATATCACCTAACATAATTACAGGTTCTAGTTACTGGGATATAGACCTCTTGGCGGTGGGAGGAAACTAATGCTGCCTACCACAGTGTCTAATATTATATTTTAGAACAATATCCTAATGCTTTATGCTACCAGGATCCTATCTCTCAATATGTTATCAACACTGCTATTATTAACACTGATATTGAGGAAATAGCACGCTTATGAATGCTGAGATTATATGTATCTAACTAGTAGGAAATCACACGTGTTATATATTACTTACCTACTACAGATTTCCCAATTCTTGAGTTCATAATTTTGTCTCATGGGTTAATCATTGGAATATGTTTTGTTAGTTTTATTTTTAAGATATTTTTTCAGGATGTGCGCACATCTGTGAATATATTTACGTTGATTTTACACATAAAAGATTAATTCTTCATGTGTAATTCATGGTTATAATTATTTCCCATTGAAGATCTAGAAGAATACCATTTTTCCTGTCATTCCATTTCATAGGAGAAGTATGAGGCTAGAACAAGAGAAATCTTGTGGGATTGAGTCCTTAATCTGTGGGATCTGATGCTATCTTCAGGTAGATGGTGTCAGAATTGAGTTGAATTGTGGGGCACCCAGCTGGTACTGAGGTATTGTTAGGTGGTGTGTGGAACCCCTCTCCCCGACCTGCACACACACATTGGAATGGGGTGCAGAATGCTTTACCATGAAACAGTCTCCAGGGTGCATTTTTGAGTAAATGCATCAAGGTGCTGAAGAGTGCTATGTTATGGTCACATTTGTATAAGGGCATGTATAATATGCTATAGTGCATAGAATTTTTTCTAAATCCATGTGTAAAAACTGGTCATGTTGAATATTTCTGGGAAGGGTGTCATGGTAGTGGGAAGTCTAGGCTGAGAAGGAGACTGATTTTTTACTGTAATTATTTTATATTATTTGAGTTTTAACATGTACCTATATCCCTTTTCAAAGTAGTTCTTTCCAAAGGTTTTTTTCCCCTTGCTTATAATCAAACTGTCCTCCAGAAATTTTGCAGAATTTTTACATTCCCATGAGAAGTTTAATTTTTCTTTTCCTGGAATAATCTTCTAGAATGTGGATATCTGATCCCACTCACCTCTGTCCCCTTCGCCATGTGTACAAACGTACCCAAGTACTTATAACACATCTGAATACATATGTGGACATTTATATACTCCAAACTTATATTTCTACAAAAATTCAAAGAGTGTCTAGTATCTGGGCAATAAAGACCTAAGATGTGGGAGGGACACAAATAGTACCTTTCGTATTGTACTTACAATTTTAATGTGTAAAGCACTAGGATGGGGGCATTAACCGAATGTACTGAAAAGTAAAGTGGTGATGGGAGGTTGTCATGATAGGACATTACATTTTTTCTAATATGATTTTAATTAGAGTGGAATTAAATCAAATTCAATTGAAACGATGCTATGAAATATTAGACCAAGTGGGCTGCGTTATGGTTCCTGGTGGTAGAATATGGGGAAAATTTAGTTTCCTTATTGATGTTTATCTCTGTTTTCTATAATCAACATGAAATTCATTGTCATCAGAGAAAAGTATTTTAAACAACATATACGTAATCAGGGAATGGAACTCCCATACTCTGTATTCACCATTGTTAACCTGAGTAGAGATAATAGGTGTGAGCAAGGGCTTTCCATCTTTTAGAGATGACCATTGATGGTGTTTTCCATTCTGGTTTCATAGTCCTACTTTTCTGGCATTGCATTCATTTTTCATGTGTTTTTATAGCATGTTAGTTGGAAGTTGCTGGATACTCATGAGTTTTTGCTAACCACCCCCTGCTCTGAGTCCTTCTAATTCAGAACAGGAATATTGATTTGTGTTTTTGGATTATGTGCAACATGCAGCCTATTCAAAGTAGGGTGTGTTCTGTTATAAAGAATAATCATGGGATAATGCTCACCTTACCTGAACTGCCCACTTTTGGCTCCAGAATCAAGACAGCTGTAGTAGTCAGGTGGAGTCCATCCAGCTTATTATACTTCTCTCCTGTAATAATAACTCAGATTTATTTAACTCCATATTTTGTGATGTAAAAATATTAGTTTTAAGTGCATAGACCCTAATCAGGGAACAAGAACTAAACATGTATTTACGTAAGATTTGATGGGGTTTGCCATGAACATTCAATTATACTTTACCAACACTTATGAAAAGCATTTTAGCTAAGGGCTGCCTTTTACATTTCCTTTTTCTCTTGTTTTGGTCCAGTTAAGTTTCTTTTCTTGCTTTGTTTCAGTTTTGTTGATCTTGTATACTTGTAGAATGATAATGATACCTGAGATGTCCCTTCCCTGTATGAGTATTCTTATTATTCTTTTATTACAATTCTAGATATGTATATCTATGATTAATTAAAATTCACTTTGAGTTTTGTATCTTCAGGAAGTATTCTCTTAGAAGGATAAGCTTCCCTCCAATGTGTGCTGTAAAATCCCTGCCTCTAGTTATGCATTAGTGAAACAAGATTCCTTCTTTACATAGTCCTGAAGCTTCCTGAGTATCTCTTAATGTTCTCTGCTGCTAGCTCCATGTCCTGCATGTATTTTGGTGCTAAGGATGGCCTTAAACTCTTCTCCTTTTATAAGGAATAGCAACTGTGTTGAAAATAAATCCCACCCTCTTGCTGAAACGTGTTCACCGTGACCCTTTGGAAAACTATCAAACTTACCGACTGTTTGATGCAGCTTAAAATTAAAAGCTTATGTGCAATATCTATGTAATGACAGAGGAAGCTATTCATAACATAGACTTCATTGATTTGGATATTTTGGGGGACAGTTTTTGAGAGATGATGGGAAAGTGTTTTAATGCAACAAAATTAATACATTCTGACAATATTCTGATATATGAAATTGTCTTAAGGAAGAGACACCTTTTTAAAATGTGAACAAAGGATCATATGACTGAGCATTGAACCTAACCATTGTAACAAGGAATCTGGAGATTCCATTCACTCAAATACCTTTAGATAGACCATACAGCAAAGTGGTTACGAGAATGTTTCTTAGAGTCAGAATCCTGATTTCTTCATCTCCTAGCTGTGTGACCTTGGGGGAAATATTTAACATCTCAGAAATTTGATTTCCTCATCTGGAAGAATGAGCATGGATAATAAAACGTGCATGAGTGAAAACATTAAATTGCTCTTGAAAAATTAGTATACATTGATAAAAATGGACAAAAAGTAGACAGATACTGGGCCAGCCAACTGGGGGACTGAGGGACAGTTTTCACATAATGAATACAAATTCATAGAAATTCAAAACATTGGCCCAAATGACCAGAACTGCTGGAAGATCAGAGGGATAGGAGTCAATAATGGCAAAGCCATGGGTGGCAGTCTTAGTACCAGAGGCTTTGGGTGCATCATATAGAGTAAGCTGTTATAAATATGGGCAGAGTCCTCTGCTGCCTTTAGGCAGAAAATGCAGATGCTCAAGTTTTCCCCAGAGGAGTCCCTAGCAAATGATAAACTCTATGAAATCCAGGTGAAGATGCAGACTTAAGAAAAATCTAAGAAACTGCCATATGAGAAGAAACTTTGCTAAAATAAGAAGCCCTTTGGGCTTTGTTCTCCTCTCAACCCAAGGCAGAAAATGAGTTATAAAATTAACCTCTAGTGAATTTCCCTGAAGTGAATTTTATGTCTTCTTGTGTGTGAAATAAGAGGGCATTGAAAAGATATGAGCAAGGAGTGATAGAAAGGTACAGGGATTTACCTCAGGTGGAATCATTTAAGTGGTGATGTTACATGAGGAACGGTGATCTTTTGGTGCCCAGGAGAAAATATAGAAATATATCTAGCAAACAACATTTTAATTCCAAAATACCCACAGAAGTTCTTGAGGCAGGATAGCTGATTGAGAGCAGATGTGGAAATTTGGAAAGAGAAACTGGATGAGGCATAACTTGAATGTGACTATTGTATATAAAACCGCATCTTTCAAGAAGCTTGTTTTAATTTTTTAGCGTTTGTAATACTGTGTACTTTTCTATCCCAATTTCTCAAAACCATTTCTTTTCGTGGACCGTCAGAGAAGGGATGGAAGCCAGAGAAAAATATTCAGTCACAGCCCAATGTGATTCTAGGGAAACCTTTAGAATTAGACATGTGGGAATATTTGTGTTGTGGCTTGGATTTCTAGAAGCAGATACTCAGATGGATTTGGGTATAAAATCTTTATTAAGGAACAGCACCTGTGAAGGAAAGGACGTGGGAAAAGGATTGCGCAGAGGGAGAAATTGAATAGTGATGGAGCTCTGACCGAGCCTTAACCGGCCCGATAGGAAGCCCTGCAGTGAAACCTGCCCAACGGAGTTGTGTCAAGTTGGCCTGAAGTGTCCGGGCCTTTTATAGCCCACTTTGTTCAGTCACTGGGTGGAATCTGCCTTTCTCTGCTCTTGCCCTGCACTCGAGGGCAAGGCCTCAGGCAAAGCAGCTTTCCGCAGCTGAGCTAGACCAGAAGCAACTGAAAACAGGAGGCTGTTTATTGACTGCACTTCTCCAGCTGGGTATCGACTTCCCTTGATGGGCAATCTGAGTGGCACAGGTCCGGGTTCATCCCTCTTAGATAAGCACTCTAAAATGGCATTGAGAGACAGTGCTGTACTTCTATAAATCTTGCCTCTATCAATTCTCCATTCCCACGGAAACCTTGTTTATTTTCCTCCGTGAGATCAACAAATATCCTATAGTATCTATCTGAATTATGCAGGCTTCTAAATGTCTACCAGATATATATGTGATCCATGTTTCCCACCCAATATTTAGACAGACATGGCAGCATGTTTATTTATTTCTCTAATATCACCCTATTCATTATCTTTACAGCTTCTCTTTTATTTCCTTTTATTATGTAGAGATATACATCTTGGACTCATACTTTTTCAAGTGCAACTAGGAAAGGTAATGCTCTCTGTGGCATTCTTTTTTTCAAATATTTTTGAAAGATTAACAGAATTTACTATATAGAATTATGATAGATAATACTGGTCCAGAAAATTCTAAGAAGTGTTATAGACTTGAAATCTAAACCTAAAGTAAACTTCAAACAATTCTATGTGTTATACTTCATATTTTAATAAATTATTTCTCTAAATAATATCTGAAGGGCTAATTGCCCAAAATGAAGGCCTATTTCCCTGGGAAAAATAAAAGCTCTTTTTAAAAAAAATCTCTTAATAAAACAAAGTTCACACCTAATGTCCCTAATTTAATATCTCTAATTTAGCATAGTTTATTTTTTAAAAATAAAGAAATAAAGAGATCGCTGACTGCCATGATGTTGACAGCTTTTCTCTTGCCTTCAATCACAGTTCTGTTACTCCTTGACCATTCTAAACCTCGAGGAGACCCTTCAGGCAGGAGTTTTACAGGAGTAGGCAAGCATGAAATTAATTTTCTAAAGTGAGGTAGCTTACAGACGCCAGAAGCTCATAACTCAGTAATACTGGTAAATCCCTAAATTAGTTCTTTAGCTTCTAGGTTGTTTTTGTTGTTGCCGTTATCGCTCTTTAAGATTTAACTGGGTGAATTCCTTCAGTTTTTGTTTTCTTGTGTAGAAAGGGCGGATTACACATTTTCAGGCAAGGAAGTTATTTTCCATTATTGTGTGTGTGTGTGTGTGTGTGTGTGTGTGTGTGTGTGTTTGTGTGTGTGTGTGAAAGAGAGAATATTCTGGCTATATTGTTTTGCTGTAAGGCCTAGTTATCCGGGCGTGCACCATTTTCTTTAATGTTAATAGGAGACGTTTCCTTTCACATTACATTTTTCCTCTTATTCTGATTCTGTAAGAGAGAGTACTATGTACAGTTGGTAGCTCCATAGCTGTACTCTCTAAGGAATATAGATTCTGATCTCCATGTAAAATCATGGAGGACTTCAACTTGAGGGATTGTAATAATTTTATATACATTGCTTATTTACAGATAAACATATTTAGATGACTGTATTAAAATGTGTAATTTTTAGTAATGTAACCATTTAGAATATAACTTCTACTTCGTGTGTATTGACCTGAATATACTATTACTAATACTACTAGTAAATATACTACCATGTCAACTCTTACAATGTAATCATTATTGATTATTATAAATGAGTCCCAGCCAATCATCTGGAATAGTGGTTGTAGTTTTTTTTTGTGTGTGTGTGTGTGTGTGTGTGTGTGTGTGTGTGTGTATGTATACATACAGAAAATTCCCCAGTGATTTTTGGCTATAATAGCTAATTTAGTAGAGGTTATTAGTCAAGTGTCTTGCTGTGAATTCCGTCTCCTATCTTGACTTACATACAATCAGCTGTGAAGCACTGATAGATGTTTTATATAATGTACTATATTTTCATGGCCACAAATCAGACACAAACCAAGTTGGGAGTATGAATCTCTGCACTAAGAATTTTCAATGAATCCCCTTCCACTCTCTTTAAAGCACTAACATCTCCTTTTGTACTGTAGAAGTATATGGAGCCTAGGAGATAAATGGCTATCTGGTCCAAGTCCATCTCTCAAAGAGACCAGTGGGCCATGAATGCTATGTTCATTTCTGTGGTACCTTAGTATGTAATTGGGACGGATAGACTTAGAGTTGTAAGAATATTCACATTCATCCCAAGACATGTTAAAAGAACAAAACAGAAGATCCAAGTGGAAGCCCTAATACTATATTCTTCCACCTAGGTCAAGGTAAAAAACCAGAAGCAATATTATGTCTAGGCAGGTGGCAGAGATTAGTGCCATCTTTGTAGATTTACAGGATTCAGTGTTAATGGTCTCCATCATATCCCAGTTTCCAAAATAAAAAGCAAGTCATTGCACCTTGCATCTGCTACAGAGAGGTACAGCACTTGCAGACTTCTTTGGGTTCTGAGGACTGCACATACCACATTTTGGAAAATGGCTCTAAACTATGTATTAGTGCTTTGAAAAGTTGTGTGTTTTGAATGGGTACAGGGGATAAAGGGTTCTGTGACACATCTAATTTATGATATTTGTAGCCCTATCAATTAGACCATATTACCCAGGAGATCTCAAGTTGCTAGAGGTGATTATGGTAGGTAGGAATGTTTTGTTGTGTGTCTTGAAACCTAGATTCCTCAAAAGAACTGGACCATAGTTAATATAAATTTGCCCGTGTTTCTGAAGGAAGTCCAGGCCAACAGCAGCAGAAACTATTGCTTATGTAAAAAGTAGATCCTGGCATGTTACTGGACTCTATAGTAGAGACTGAATGCCTAAATAAGGGACAAAAATTAACTGCAGTTGAAGCCTCCCATCATGAGCTGGGCAGGGCAGACCTGTCAAGTCATAAGGCTTGATTGACAGAGTATCAACTCATTACGCAAGTGAAACAGTGCATACATATTTGGTCCTGAGACGGTCCAGTGGACACAAATTAGTTTAAAAAAATGTGGCTTTATACCCATGTCACTAGCCTCTGTCACATCTACTTTTTAGATCATACTATGGCCCAGTAGTGTTTTATGTATGATCAGATGATTGAAAAAAGTAGGGAAAAAATGTCCTGGTTCATGGATGGCATTGTTCAGTCCTATAGTACAAGAAGAAAATGGTGCATGGCTGCTCAGAGTATCACTTAGAGGGGACCCTGCAAATCTGTGTTGAGGAGAAAACTCTCCCAGTAGACAGAGCTATGAGCCATACACCCAGACATCAACTTAGTCTGGAGGGAGAGTAGCCTGAGAGAGCTCCTAAGGGTTCCTGATCATCTTGGCTTACTATTCAGGGGCCAGGAAGACTACTGTAAATTAGAGACCGCGTAACCTGGCTGGGAAGCATGTGGATGATCCTGTGGGATTGAGCACAGAGATGTGTCATCTCACATCATGGAGGATCTCTCACTGAGGAGACTCTAAAAACTATCCATTAGAGCTTATGCAGCCAGTGTGTTCAGCTATCCAGGTACCTTAAAATGGGTCAATAATGTTACAGCCATTGTGATCAGGAATGGAAATTTTGGACACCTCAGTGGAAAGGGCTTTCTCAGCAAAGCTTATCTAGCTTTTACTTCTGTTTGCTCTTTCATGTACTTGGTGACAAGTTAATTGTGTTAAACCCATTCCTTACTGGAATTGGGAATTCATTTTGACTTATATTAATACATTTTCTGGGTTTGGTTTTGCCTTTTATGACTACAGTCCTTAAGTATAGCACCAATACCCAAGGGTTCATAGAGTGCCTAATTTATCATCATACGATCCCATATACCACTGCGTTTCCTCCACACCCCCCAACACACACACAGAAAAAGAAAAAAAGAACCTTCACTGACAAGGAGGTACAACCATTGGCAAGTTAGCATGGTCGTCAGCATCATAGAATGTACCAGTTTGGGGAAGACACCCTGCAGTTTGGGCTGATGTATTTCAAGTTCATCATTTTATGGTGCTGTGTCCCATATAAGTAAAACAAATGTCCAGGACCCAAAGCATGGATGTATGGCCCCCTACCACCCTAACTCCTAGTGACCCAACTGGTCAATTTGTAGTTCCCACCTGCAACATTTGCTGGGCTACAATCCTTATTCCCAAGGCGGAGACTTCCACCAGGAGATACAAGAAGATTTCAACTAGGCATAATATTATGATTGCTGCCTGAATCAATCTTCCCCTCCCTTCCCTTCCCCTCTTTTTCCTTTTCCTTCCTTCCTTTTTAAATGGGAGAATTGTGAGTAGTTACCACTTTGGAAGAATCAATGCCAGGATGGACTGAATTTAACGTGAGGCACTTGTGGATCTGTGCAGTGTAACAGGTGAAATCAATGCCCTTTTCTTATCCTCTCACCCTTGCCTCGTCAGTATGTGCAGGTCTAACTTCCAACTCCCATCACGTGCATTTTATTGCTGAGGGTTTTATCATGTCGCCAGAGATTGCTTTGACACTCTGAGTCCACTTTGCCACCATTATGGCACATTGGGAATGCTGAGAACTTGAAGACACCTAGGAAGAGCTCTGAATCAATGACAGTCCAATGACAGCGAAAGTTGGTGGAAGTAGAATGCCCCACTTCTTTGCCATTCAGGAGGGATAATTTGGAATCAGGTGTCATAGACCCGGCTCCTAGTTTCACCAGTTAAATTAAGCTCAAATGGCTGATTGACAATGCTCACTTTGCAGGATGCTTTTCTGGTTTCACTTCCACTCCTGTACTGGTATTCCCTTTACTTTCAGAGTAAACTGCTAAGATCCAGGTGTTTGTCTCTAGTTGTTATTCTTAAAGAATTCCACTTAGATATTGACCTCTGTGGCATCCAGCTTGGATGAAGCTTTCTATTTCTCCTGGGTTTTGTCATTGTTTATGGTAGGCTCTGCTGACGTCTGCATTTGTTTCTAGCTGCTGCTGCACAATCCAACATATCCCCCAAAGGCTCTTCCTTTCCCACCCAGAAGGCCCGCCCAGTTATCCTGACTCTCATGCCCATCCACATCACTCTCAACCATACGGGAAAACATTTTAACAAGCTGGGGCTCACAGGGTGCCTGTGGGGTGACGCCGTTCTTGTTATTTATGCATCATTCTCTATCTCTATTATCTGTGGAACTAGCTGCTTATCAAAAAATGTGTGGCCTGGGGCTTCCCTGGTGGCGCAGTGGTTGAGAGTCCGCCTGCCGATGCAGGGGACATGGGTTCGTGCCCTGGCCCGGGAAGATCCCACATGCCGCGGAGCGGCTAGGCCTGTGAGCCATGGCAGCTGAGCCTGCGTGTCTGGAGCCTGTGCTCCGCAACGGGAGAGGCCACAACAGTGAGAGGCCCACGTACCGCAAAAAAAAAAAAAAAAAAAAAAAAAAAAAATGTGTGGCCTGAAAATATGCACAGCTTGTCCCCTAATTTCATATCCTCAGACTGAATCTCTATCCTCATCCTCCTTTTCACACAGAACTTGACACTAAATGTTTCCAATAATTTTCCTTTTACTCTGGTCTAGAGAGAGTGTTTATTTTCTAACCTCTGTAGTAGAAATAATAGTTTGGCAAGTATATTTCAAACTTAAGGCTTTTTAGCTTTAATCATTCAAAGAGACTAATACAGTCATCTCTGGGTATCTGCAGGGGTTTGGTTCCAGGACACCCCCCTCGAATATCAAAATCTGCAGATGCTCATCTGTTATATAAAATGGCATAGCATTTACATTAAACCTATACACCCTCTTGTATACCTTAAATCATCTCTAGATTACTTATAATACCTAATACAATGTAAATGCTATGTAAATAGTGCACAGAAAATTTGTTTTGCTTTTGGAACTTTCTGGAATTTTTTTCTAATATTTTTAATGTGTGGTTGAATTCATGGATGTGGAACCTGTGACTACAGAGGGCCTGCTGTAATTCAGTTCTTTAATTTCTTGTTGTAATTATGCTGTGGCTTCTTTAGCAAGGATATCATGATCCAGCCTCAGAAGAGTGAAGTAAATAGAGTGAAGCACACCCATGCATGCACACACACGCAGTAGTTTACACTTCTGTTACCTACCGTCACTGCATGTGCAACTAAAGTAGTCTTAACAAGACAGTGGTCATAATGATGCGTGCTGTGGGTAGGAAATCATGAGAAAGCAAATGTTTACTTTCAGGTTAGCAAGGGTACAGTATTTTTTAAAACTATAAAGCAAAGAAAATATCCGATAAATCTTTCTCATATGACATGAAAGGGGCATGTATCTGTATGTATGTGGTAGGAGAAGTGTCACTGAGCTGTGTAGTGATGCATAAAAAAACTTCCATACAGTTACAGAAGTTTAATCGGATTCTAATGGTTAACTGTGTTTCCAAATTACTTTATGCTAAGATTTCTTTAAAATATACTTTTTATATGATGACCTTTGAGAAATAGATCCCTAGTAATTTATATCCATTACCTCTTCACGTGTTAGTTTCATCATTTCCTTCAGGATATTTACCCCCCCAGTATTTCTACATATGAATATGGTATTATATCATTATTATATATTATTATATGCAATAATATGCTTATAGGATATACAATAATGGATAATTATTACATGTATAAGCTATAAATAAGTATATATCACATGTAACATAAGTAATTGTATACACAGGTATTTATCATTATGCCTAATATATAATGTTTAATCGTATCTAATATCTGACTATATATTATGGATTCCTAATTTATTAAGGGAGAACAAATTACATGTTGCTAATTTAATTATTTTGAATATTTTTATATGTCCTTAATTTTTTTGAACTGAAGAATTCTTGAGATTTCTTAAGAATGTCTTTTAATATATTCCTAAGTATGTAAAACCCCCATTCCTATGATGTGTTTCCCCAATATCATTATTTAATAAGGGAGAACAAGAATTTTTTTGTTGTCTATAGTTTTCTGAACAACATCCCAACTGGTTTACTGCACATGACAGTTAATAAACCTTAGTTAACTAACTGAAGTCTAATCTCCAAATGTGCTAGTGTCTTCATCCCTGTCAGTCTCCTGAATTTATTGCAGCAGCTGTCCAAACAGACAGGTTAATCATTGTTGCTGAAATAAACCAGATTCTGTCACAACTGAATGCTTCAGCTAGTTTAGGTGAAGAGGAATATAGGATGTCAGATTACGATACAGGCAAAGGAGTTGAGAACCTATTGTATTGCATAAACCTTGCTTTCCAACATTTGTGTCTTTGTTTTCTTCTCATATAAGATAGACCTGAAATATCAAATGTGATTTCTTTAGAAATATGTTTCCTAGTGTTGCAGGTGGAAAGTGTGTGTCAATGCCTTTTTAAATTTTAGACAGTGACTTAATTTAGTGCTAATCAGTAATTTAAGCATAAAATGATTTTCAACCGATGCTTTTCTTCCATAATTCTTGATTTGAAAATTAATTTACCAATTTTCTTGGTAAAGCAAAACATTAAAAAAAAAGAATAGCTGCCTCTCTTTTTAAAGAAAGGGAATTGTTAAAAAAAAAAAAATGAAAAAGGCAATAGGAAAAAGAACTGTATGTAAAGTTACATAGACTAGTAAAAGTCATGAATGCAAATGGTCTAGACTCTCCCAAAGAATATGTAAGTGCATATAGGGAGACATTACTAGCTAACAACTATTGAGAGGTTTTCACATGTCAGGTCTGTTATGGAGCACAACGACTAGGTAATTTTTGGTTTCCTTAAAAACAAAACAACAGCAACAACAAAACAAAGGAGTTACATACTGCTCCCATTTTACGGACTGGATCATGCAAGATCACACAGAAAGGGAGTGGGACCATTGTTATTTAAACCCAGGTATTTCTAATGCAGAATCTGGACTCTAAATCACCAATCACCGTGTTTATTATGTCACTGTGAAGAGATACATGAAAATACAGATCTTCTGATGTGTTGTAATCCTTTATGCAAAGTGCAGTAGAATCTACCTGTCTGTGATAGAAGAAAATATACATTCAGTAGCCTTGTAGACTTGGGTACTACCAAAATTAGGCTATAGATCCTGCCTAAAGCCAGCCATAATGCATTCACAGAGCTTGTCTGCCAGACTCTGCTTCCTGATACATTTGCAGATGTGTCTGAGCTCCAGAAAGCTCTGTTTCCCCTGGAAGCAATGTTAAATGGAAGAGAGGGTGTTTGTACCATAGAGAGTATGTAAAACTCTGTAATGGCTCCTTGTACCCCCTCTGGTGAATGCGTCTCTCTTTGAAGTCCACTGCTATTAAATTCAATGTGCACAGTGTTCCTGAAACTATGAAGCTAATTAATGTCAACCAATGCCATGTATGTAGGCTGCCCTGAGGAATCTCCTTCACTTAACAAAAAAGAACTAAAATAGGGTTTTTTGATCATCATCCATCCATTATTTAACAAATACAAATTAACAACTTCTACATAAATTCTGCCAGGCATTGTTTTGGGAACTGGGGATGAAGCAGTGAAATAATGTGCTTTCCCTGATGGGGTTTATATTTGAGTGGAAAAAGAGAAGACTGGTAGGGAATGAGACTGAAGAAATAGCAAAGAGCCATGGTACAAATTTGGATTTTACTGAAACTGTGATGGAAAGCCATTGGAAGTTTTTGAGCAGGGATGTGGTCAAATGTGGCATGTACTTTAAAGGGATCCTTCTGGCTGTAATGTGGTAATTAGATACCTACCCCTCCATGTCCCTGTGGCTGAGTTGACTCTGTTGACCCTAGATAAACAGCCCCTTAATTGCTCTCAAGAACCCTCTGTACTGCCATTCTATTGCTGCGTGCTATGTGAACAAAGTGTCAACATTATTACCCTGCAGTCCCTAAGAACCCTGGCATATACCAGCATCAAACAGGCACTGATATTTGGGGACTCTCTTCTCAAGAAAGATAGGTGTAATTTAGTCCAGAGCCTATCTGCCATTCTAATGAGATAGGTTATCTGTTTTGTGATATTGCAGAAGATTTCAAGCAGTAATTTTGCAGGGATGTGTCATTGAAGCATGCATGATAAATCTGAATTGAAAGATATGGAATTTTTGGTTTCAAATTTTTACGTAACTTAAAGGGCTTCTTTACTTCCTGTATTATATGCCACCGTATTTCCTGTTCTTAGAATAATGACTGGTACAATATAGATGTTCAATAAATATTTTTTAAACATCTTTATTGGCATATAATTGCTTTACAATGGTGTGTTAGTTTCTGCTATATAACAAAGTGAATCAGCTATACATATACATACGTCCCCATATCTCTTCCCTCTTGCATCTTCCTCCCTCCCTCCCTACCCCACCCCTCTAGGTGGTCACAAAACACTGAGCTGATCTCCCTGTGCTATGTGGCTGCTTCCTACTAGCTATTCTACATTTGGTAGTGTATATATGTCCATGCCACTCTCTCACTTCGTCCCAGCTTACCCTTCCCCCTCCCTGTGTCCTCAAGTCCATTCTCTACGTCTGCGTCTTTATTCCAGTCCTGCCCCTAGGTTCTTCAGAACCATTTTTTAAAATTTTTTAGATTCCATATATATGTGTTAGCATACGGTATTTGTTTTTCTCTTTCTTACTTCACTCTGTATGACAGACTCTAGGTCCATCCACCTCACTACAAATAACTCAATTTTGTTTCTTTTTATGGCTGAGTAATATTCCATTATATATATGTGCCGCATCTTCCTTATCCATTCAACTGTCAGTGGACACTTAGGTTGCTTCCATGTCCTGGCTATTGTAAATAGCGCTCAATGAACATTGTGGTACATGACTCTTTTTGAATTATGGTTTTCTCAGGGTATATGCACAGTAGTGGGATTGCTGGGTCGTATTGTAGTTCTATGTGTAATTTTTTAAGGAACCTCCATACTGTTCTCCATAGTGGCTGTATCAATTTACATTCCCACCAACAGTGCAAGAGGGTTCCCTTTTGTCCACACCTTCTCCAGCATATTTTTTAAAAAATAATGTTGACCATGTATGATTCTACAATTATATACTGAATGCTGTCTATATGTTAGACAGTATACTAAGTCTTAAAGGTGATATATATTGAGAGAAGACATACTCCTGTCTTCAAGAAGTTTATGGTCTAATTTAGTTTAAGAGATTAAGCACATGCCTATTAACATAACTTAAATAAAAATTGGCATTTACTACGTGTTGCTCTGTACCAGGCACTGTGCTGTACATTGTTCATGTATTTTTCTCTTTTAATTCTTGCTACAGACATAAGAAGATAGTAGTGTTATCTCGATGGTGCAAAAAAAAAAAAAAAAAAAAAAAAAAGAAACTGAATCTTAGAGTTTATATAATTTGACTAAGATCCCCAGACTAGGAAATAAACCCAGAGTCTGACTTAACTTTTTTTTTTTTTTTTTTTTGACTTGTCTTCTTAACCATTAGGTGCTAATGGTGTCTGAGGAGTCAGTGGTGTCAGGCACTAACTGTGATTAGCCTTTAGAAAAGGGAAAGACATCTTATTGTTGGGTCCTAAGCAGAAAGTTTATGGAGGAGATGGACTGATGAAGCAATATATAAAAGAGAGAGAGAGCCATCCCAGAGGCACAGTAGCAGTGCCAAACTCAAAACGGTCAAAAAATGCAGATCATGGGCTTCCCTGGTGGCGCACTGGTTGAGAGTCCGCCTGCCGATGCCGGGGACACGGGTTCGGGCCCCGGTCCGGGAAGATCCCACGTGCTGCGGAGCGGTTGGGCCCGTGAGCCATGGCCGCTGAGCCTGCGTGTCCGGAGCCTGTGCTCCGCAACAGGAGAGGCCGCAGCAGTGAGAGGC
>NW_006797283.1:177696-220985 GCF_000442215.2 Lipotes vexillifer | reverse complement strand
TATTTTTCCTTTTTTTTTTTTTATTTTTTTTTTTTTTTTTTTTTTTTTTTTTGCGGTACGCGGGCCTCTCATTGCTGTGGCCTCACCTGTTGTGGAGCACAGACTCCGGACGCGCAGGCTCAGCAGCCATGGCTCACGGGCCCAGCCGCTCCGCGGCATGTGGGATCCTCCCGGACCGGGGCACAAACCCGCATCCCCTGCATCGGCAGGCAGACTCTCAACCACTGCGCCACCAGGAAAATTAATTCTTTAATTTTGACTTTCAAAAGCAGAGAAGTGGTTTATCTGACTTTAAAATTTTACCTATGTAAGTTACTTAAGCTGATAAAATTTTATGGATTCATTTCTTTTCAAGATGTCAATTTTTGCAAAAGGACATTGAATGCCAGGAAACTGGAGAATTTTCAAAAGTATGCTAACCCACCAGGAGGCTTGGGGAGGGATAGTGGGGAAGGGAGGAAGGGGAGAAGAGGAACGGACAGGGGAGGGAAGAGGGAGAAGGAGATGAAGCAGCAGGAGATGGAGAGTGGGGAGGGGAGAACTAGTTCTCACATTTCAACGTCAGAAAATAGTTCTCAAAGGAAAGGCTTCACATTATCTGCTTAACGGGAAGCGGGTTCTGTCTCAATTTGAGTTCTACAGCATAGTGTATTGACGTACATACATAGCTACCCCTTTTAAAAAATGTGTACACCTGTGCCCCGTGACTCTTCCTGTTGTAGGCCACCAGAGAGGTCTTGTCTCCCTGCTGCCTCTCTCTCTTTTTCCTCCTCTCTTTCTAGGCTTTTCACCATCTTCCAATCTCCTATAGAGCAGGAAGAATAAACCCAATATATTGCATGCTGTGAAGATTTTAAATGACAAGATAAATGCCAAGGAAGTTTACCAGTACTGGCAGGGTATTTCCAGATCTTAGGGTTTAAATGCTTTAACCTTTAGATGCAAGTAGCTCTTTATCTCCTGATTGACAGTGCGTTCTTTAGTCTTGTTGGCTTCTAACAGTATTTTAGTAAGCATTTTATATTTGTCCCTAAAAGTGTATATGATATTATCTTACTGCATGTCTCCTTTTTAATGTGAATTCCTTTTTCAAGTTGGAGCTAGACTTACATAGAGGAAAACACTGAGGAGAGCAGGCATACCAATAGCTAGCTATTCGTAACTGAAATTGGTCCTTATTCCTTTCTGATTTTTGACATCTTTATTTATACTAACCTTAATTTGTTATTTCCTAAAAATTACTTTGTCAGTTATAAATTATATTTTGCTGCTATAATAGACACCACACTACAAAGATTAGACACAACATAGTTTCTTCTTTCACATAAAAGTACCCCAAAGGTAAGCAGCTGATGGTTGGCTTGGTAGCTCTGAGCAATCAACTAAGTCCAAGGCTCCTTCAGTCTTTCTGCGCCGTCATCCATAATGAGTCATTTCCACCTGCAAGTTTATAAGATAGCTGCTGCAGCTTCATCTATAGTTTAGAATTTCCAAAAAGGAGAGGAGAGAAGGGGAGAAAAGCTAAAGAAGGTGCATTACAGAATTCCTGTCCCACATTTTACTGAGGGATATTCTCAGTGGAACCACTCAACACTTTTACATAGATTTCTTTGGCCAGAATTAGATATATGGCCACACCAACCTGCCAGGGGAACTTGAAAAGTGTAATCGTTTTCATGGGCATATTGCCACCCTGAATAAAACTAGGAATCTTTGATTAGGAAGGAAAAGGAGAATGAAAATAGCATTGGCAGACCCGAGTCCCTGACATAATCATGTAACCTTTTATCCTTAACTTAGAGTCATGATTGTCCTAGCTGAAAATGACTTTAGAGATAACTTCAACTAATTCCCTAATATTAGAAATGAGGTCACTTACTTGTTAACATTTAATAAGTACTAACTGGGCTTCCCTGGTGGTGCAATGGTTGAGAATCCACCTGCCAATGCAGGGGACACGGGTTTGATCCCTGGTCCGGGAAGATCCCACATGCTGCAGAGCAACTAAGCCCGTGCGCCACAACTACTGAGCCCGCGCGCCCAGAGGCCGTGCACCACAGCAAGAGAAGCCACCGCAATGCGAAGCCTGCATGCAGCAACGAAGACCCAACACAGACAAAAATAAATAAATAAAATAAATAAATTTATATAAAAAAAAGAGTACTAACTTATGTGACAGGCAATGTGCTAAGGGCTTTATATGCAGTATCTTATTTTGTGTCCTTACTATGTCTATGAAGATAGCATAACTACCTAATAGCTGTGATTTTGGTTAAGGCACTTAACACCAGTCTTAGTCTCCACGTAAGATTCTGGGGATAGTAAATACAAAATATTCATCAGCCTTTAAGCTCCAGGTGAGTAAGGATCATGTACTCCTAATATATACCATGTCAAGGATAGTGTCTGATGCATGGGAGGTAGGTACCCAGTTAAGTGTTTAGATTAATGAATGGAAGGTCACACTGCTGTTAAGGTTTGAAGCAGTCATATCTGACTTCAGAGGTTGGGCTTTGAATCGTACTGCATTTCCTCATTTGTTTTTCTTCTTTTGGTCAAAATGTTTTGCTTTGCTTTTAATCTATTCATTACATAGCAGTTTTCCATGGTACCTTTTTTCTCCCAAATAAAAGTTTGTTCTAAAACCTCATGAAATTAGAATATATTTTTTATTGCAAGTGACAGAAACCCAATGCAAGTGAGCTTAAACAAAAGAGAAATGTATCACAGGGATAGTGGAATTTGTCAAGGAATCCAAGGATATGAATGTGCTTGGTCCTCGGGACCAACCAGAAACTGCTCCAGCAGAGTCAGTGCTTTCTGCTTATCTATACATGTGTTCCTCTCTTTGCATCTTTATTTTCCTCTATCACTCTCAATGATTCTTTTGTCACTTTATGCTTTGCTGTTCCCAAAGCAGGGACTATCACATTTGCAGCACGCAAACTGCATGTTGTATCTTCAGTGATGAGAAAGAAACAGAGTCTCACAGTTACGTTTACAAAGTTCTCACGGGGGAGCATTCTGAGTGGCTGAGATTGGGTGAGGTGCCTACCTCTGGTGAATACACAGAGAGGAAGGGGATGGAGATGACCAGGTTTATGCATGTCAACTTGGCGAGACTATAATTCCCAGTTATCCACTCAAACACTGATTTAGGTCTGCTATGAAGTGATTTTGTAGATATGATTAAAGTTTGTAATCAATTGACTTTAAGTAAGGGAGATTATGCTAGCGAGCCTGAGTGGTCCTGAGCTAGTTGACTTGCAAACCACTGACGAGTCGCCTTGAGACCAACACCCACAACCCGTCTTTGCTTCTAGACCTACAACTAGACTCAAGTCTTAGGGGGCCCTGAAGGGTGAGGTACAGACTATAATCCATAAGGCTGTGCGCTACACGCCAAAAGGATTGTATAATTTTTCCAATGTATACTGACAGAAATCTGGAATATTTGTGTGGGAGTGGATCATAAGAATTTGAGATCATGGTGGAAGGAACATACGTTGGATCAGGTTAAATTTTTTGATATGGGCTCACTATGCAGGCATTCTGGACTCAGTGCTTTAGCTTGAGGGATTAGAAATAGCTCTAACAGTTGGCTAGTTTTAGCGCTGGAATTCTACGGTATTCTACACCAGAATGGCCTTGTCATACTATAAAGGGAGGTGTCTGCAGGCTTAGGGAGCTTGAAATGTTAGAGTGAATTTATCATGTGAGATCTGCTCATGCACCCTGGATGGTCCAGAGGAGACACCTTTCACCAAAACTGAGAAAAAAAATTGTAAGGAAAGCCTCAAAATCGTTGAAAAGCTTGAGGCTGCTGTTCTCTGTAGATCATAACTTACAGTGAGAACTGCTACCATCTAACCGGGTTTCCTGCATGCAGTGGGGATAATGTGATCCTAGAATAGCACAGGCCATATGGTGGCATTTAAGTGGCAATAACAAGGTAGATATGTTTAACTTAACAGACAGTGGAGTCAAAGCAGATAGAATAATCTGACTCACAGAGAGGTATGGTGATGTTTAGTTGAATATGGTGACCTTAAACAAGAAATAAAAGGGAAGGCTACTAAATTCTTATTTGATCTGTATAAGGAGAAGAGCTCTAGGTCAACTGTATAGAAGTCTCACTTAAACACTGAAACCCTGAGTCATGGCCCCTCAGTCAACTCCCAGACTTGAGCCAGTTTATAGACATAGAACTCCTCTTGAGGAAGGACCCTGCTATACTGCCCAAGGTAGGTACTGTTCACCTTTTTCCCAGCTGTCCGCAAAGGACTTATGGCCACATTTAGGGAAAAGAAATATTACTTTTGGGGGATTACTGGACACTGTTTTTGATCTGAAATTAATTCCTGGAGACAAAAAACATCATTGTGTCCACCATTCAGAGCAGGAGCCTGTGGAGGTCAGATGATCAATGGAGTTTTAGCTCAGATAAATCTTACAGTTAGTCCAGTTTTTTAATAAACATACTCTGTGGTGATTTCCCCAGTTCCAGAAGGCATAATTGCAACAGACCTACTCAGCACCTGACAGAATTTCCACATTGATTCCCCAAATTATAGAGTGAGGTCTATTAGGGTGGGAAAGACCACGTGGAAACCGCTAGAACTGTCTTTACCTAGGAAAAAAGTAAACCAGAAGCAATATGCATCCCTGGAGGGACTGCAGGGATGGCCGTCATCAAGGACTTGGATGCACTGCGGTGATTCCCACCATACCCTTTCAACTTACCTATTTGGTCTGTGCAGAAAGCAGATCTTGGAGAATGATAGTAGCTTATCATAAGCTTACCCAGGTGGTAGATTCCAGTTGTAGCAGTTCTTCTACATGTGGTTTCATTGCTTGAACAAATCAGCATATCCCCTAAAATTGGTACGCAGCTATTGATGTGGCAAATGTTCTTTTCTGAATACGTATTAGTAAATACCGCTTCCAGCTGGCAAGACCATCAATATTATTACCTTTTACTGGTCTATCTGAGAGGTATGTCAGCTCTCCAGCCCTGAATCATAATTTCCTCCACGAGTACCTTGATTGCCTTTTCCTTCCACGAGATATCAAACTGGTTTCTTACATTGATATTATGCTGATTGGAACCTGGTGAGCAGGAAGTAGCAATTATACTTGATTTATTAGTGAGACATCTGTGTGTCAGACGGTGGGAAATATATACAAAAAACTCAGGAGCCTGTTATCTTAGTTATATTTCTAGGGGTCCATTGGTGTGGGGCATATTAAAATATCCCTCCCAAGGTGAACTTGCAAGTAGCTGCATCTGGCCTCTCCTACAACAAAAGAGGGACAATACATAATGGGCCTCCATAAAATATGGAGACAATATAATTCTAATTTTTTTTATGCTACTGTGACTCATTTACCAAGTGACCAAAAAAGCTGTTTTGAATGGGGCACAAGAATAAGAGAAGACTGTTACAGGTCTGGCCTGCCATGCAAGCTGCTCTAACTCTTGGACCATATGATCCAGTAAATCCAATAATGCTGAAAGTTTGATGCCTTTGGCAGGCTTCTTTAAGTTAATCACAGCATGATATTAGGTGTTTGGAGCAAAGCCCTGATACCCTGTACACATGACTACTCTCAGTTTGAGAACAGCTTTTGGTTTACTAATGGACTTTTTTAGACACACTGGATGCTTACCCATGGCTCACCAAGTTACCAGGCAATCTGAGGTACCCACTGTGAACGCTCACAACATGGTGACTTCAGCAGATTTTACTAATCAAATATATCGGATCACTCATTCTGTGGCTACCAGTCAGCCTTTTTCTACCCTTCTCCATGCCCCGTGGGCTCGTGAACGGAGTGATCATGATGGCAGGTATGGAGATTTTGCATGGAGGTAGCACTCATGAATCGAGTGTTGTCTGACCCTTCAAGCCATATGTTTGGGCGTATGCCAAGTAGTAGTCCAGCACCCAGTGGAAGTAGTGTATACAAGATTAGGCTTGAGCAGGGCCTGAAGGTGCAAGTTAGGCGCATGAAGACGTAGCCCAAATGCCCTTGGTCCCCACTCCTGCTGCATCATCTTTACTTTTGAAGCCCACACCAGCGATCTTATAGAGACGTTTCTATGAACAGTTGACTGAAGAAGAGGAATGTTTCTCTTTTGGATGGTTCTGTAAGATATCCAGGCACCACCTGAAAGTGGACTGTTGTAGTTCTGGGACATCCCGAAGGACAATGGTGAAGGGAAATCCTTCCTGATGGCAGAACTTTCGGGGGTGCATCTGGTTGTTCATTTTGCCTGAAGGAGAACTGATCAGAGGTGCAAGTCTATAGCAACTCATTGGCTGTGGTTAATAATTTGGCTGGATGGTCAGGGTTTGGAGGGATAAAACTGGTGACAAGAAGGTCTGAGGAAGAGGCATGTGGATATACCACTATTCATGGGCAAAGAATGTGAAGACTTTTGTGTCCTACATGACTGCCATGAAATGGTGACCTCAATAGAGGAAGATTTTAAAAATCAAGTGGATAAGAGTACCCATCCTTTGAATACAAGTCAGTCTCTTCCCCTAACCACTCCTGTCATTGTCTGGTGGGCTCATGACCAGATTGACCATGGTGGCAAGGAATGGAGATTATACAAAAGCTTAGCAATATAGACATTTACTCATCAAGGACAACCTGACTACAGCCTCTGGTGATTGTCCAGATGCAGAGAATAAAACTAAGTCCCCTAGAATACAACTGGATCCCCAAGTTGATCAGCTACATTAGATAGCTTCCATTGTAGAAAAAGCAGAACTTTACTCCTGCTTGAATGGACACTTACTCTGGATAGTGAGTGCAGGAAACGTAAATCCATCTCTCTGCCAAAGCTACCACCCGTGGACCTACAGAACGCCTTGTCCTCTGTCAAGGTATTCCACATAGCACTGCTTCTGATCAAGGAATTTACCTGACAGCAAATAAAGTATGACAGTGGACCCATGCTCATTAAATTCACCCATCTTACCAGGTTTGCATCATCCTGAAATGAATGGTAAAAGAGCCTTCTTAAGACACAATTATAGTGCCAGATAGATGGCAATACCTTATAGGACCTAGTCAGTATCCTCCAGGAGGCTGTATAAGATCTAAATTAGCATTTATTCTATGAGGCAGTTTCTTCCACAGCTAGCATTCATCGATCCAGGAATCACGGATTGTAAATGGGAGTAGTCTCATTCACTGTTACACCAACTAATCTACTAGCAAAATTTTTATGTCCCATCCCCATGACCTTAGGCTTCGTTGGCTTTAGAGGCCTTAGTTCCAAAGGGAAGAATGTGCCCACAAGGAGATGTAAAAATAATTCCACTGCAGAGGAAGCTGAGAGTGCCACTTGGCCACATTAGGCTCTACATGCCTCTGAATTACCAGGCAAAGATGAGAGTTACTATGCTGTCTCGGTTGCTGATCGTGATTACCAAGGGGGAATTGTGTCATTACTACACAGTGGGAGTGAGGAAGAGTATGCCTGGAATACAGAATATTCCCTAGGGTGCCTCTTAATATAATCATGTCCTAGACTAAAGTCAATGGAAAATTATAATCACTCAATTCAGACAGGACTGCCATTGCCCCAGACCCTTGAGGAATGAAATTTTGGGTAATTGCAGTAGGCAAATAACCACGACCTGCTGAAGTGTTTCTTGAAGGTAAAGGGCATTTGGAATTGGTAGGGAAGAAAGTAGCTTTAAATACATCTGCAACCATGAGACCAGTTGTAGAAATGAGGATTATAATGGTTATGTGTATTACTTATTTTATTATTATTTTTTAAATGTGGGTTTATTGCATGGAAATAGACAAAGCTTCATGCCACCAAATGCTGTTTTCAGAGCGAATTTCTTTTTTAAAGCTGAGATTTCTTTTTTTTTTCTTTAATTATTTTTTAAAATTTATTTATTTTTGTCTACACTGGGTCTTCGTTCCTGCTCACGGGCCCTCTCTAGTTGCGGCGAGCGGGGGCTACTCTTCGCTGTGGTGCACTGGCCTCCCACTGCGGTGGCTTCTCTTGCTGCGGAGCACAGGTTCTAGGCGCACGGGCTCAGTAGTTGTGGCCTGTGAGCTCTAGAGTGCAGGCTCAGTAGTTGTGGCTGGCGGGTGCTAGGCGTGTGGGCTCAGTAGTTGTGGCACACGGGCTTAGTTGCTCCTCGGCGTGTGGGATCTTCCCTGACCAGGGCTCGAGCCCGTGTCCCCTGCACTGGCAGGCGGATTCCTAACCACTGTGCCACCAGGGAAGCTCTACTTATTTTATTATAAATGTATATATGTGTGTGTGTGTATTATATACATATGTATATTATACACGCACACTAGATATTTGTTTTCTTCCATATTTTATCCCCTTGTTATCTAAGGTAAGAGTTACTAATAATAGTTAAGTATCACAGTATTTAATTTACTATTTAATTTAAAGCATATTAAAGGAGAAGTGAGAATCACCTCAAGGCTTTGCATCCTCCTCTCGGGAAAGGATTAGTCAATTTTTGGACTAACGCAGGATAGTTTTATCGTGTTTTGTGGAAGTATGACTTTGTTATTGTCTTTAAGAAAGAAATTTGGTTTAAAGAGATGTGTATGCGTGCCCAAGCTGACAAGGGGTAGACTGTGACTGTTTTATGTTTTAACTTTTTAGGCTGTTGCTCTCAGTTTATCAGTCAAACATTAATCTAAGTGCTGCAGTGAAGGCATTTGATATGTGTGATTAAATTCCACAGTCAGTTGACTTTAAGTAAGTGAGATTATCCAAATTAATCTGGGTGAGCCTGGTTGGAAGGCCGTAAGAGCAGAACTGAGGTTTTCTTGAAGAACAAGAAACTGGCTATAGACAACAGCTTTGGTTATGCCTGAGAGGGCCATCCTCCGTTTTCTGTTGCCTGTGGATTTCGGGACTTTCCTTGCCGGTCGCCACAAGCATATAAGAAAAATTCTTGCAATAAATCTCTTAAGATATATTTCCTATTGCTCTGTTTCATTGGTTGTACTTTAAACAGAGTTACATTTCACATAATAGACACTGCAATGCGAACAAGGGATAGAAAGGAGCAGGGAGCAATTTAAGGTGAGTGAGTCCAGGTGGAGGGGGGTGGAGGTGGGGTTAAGCATGGAGGGAGGTTGGAAAGATAAACCAGTGAATGGTCTGTAGGTTTTATTATGACCTCTGTGCTAAGCCTGGGATCAATTTTTTTTTTTTTTTTTTTTTTTGCGGTACGCGGGCCTCTCACTGTTGTGGCCTCTCCCGTTGCGGAGCACAGGCTCCGGAAGCGCAGGCTCAGCGGCCATGGCTCACGGGCCCAGTCGCTCCGCGGCATGTGGGGTCCTCCCGGACCAGAGCACAAACCCGTGTCCCCTGCATCGGCAGGCGGACTCTCAACCACTGCGCCAGCAGGGAAGCCCTGGGATCAATAGTTTTGCTGCTTTATGCTGTGTAGAAAATTCTGCATAGATCTGATCATTTCACTATATTTGCATGTATGTATCCATGTTTTTCTATAAGATTTCCAAATTGTCCACATAGCTGTTTAATTTAACAGAGTGGGGATAATGCTCAAATTTTAAAATTATTTTTTGGTATACCCTTTCACTGATGTTCATAAACTCAGAATTTTTGGTTTTCCAACTGATCATTGAAAATGTAACTGTAGTTTCTATAGACATCTAGGGACATATTCTAGAGAATTATGTTATTTAACATATAAACATTTAAATTGGGACTATATGCTCTTTAAATCTTTACCATCTATGTTTTTGAGTCAGGGCATTCCAATACATATTATAACCATTCACCCTTTATTTCCTAAGCTTTTTACTCTTCATGTATTCCTTTTTTCTTTACTTTTGCTATAGCAAAATTGCTGCTGAATTATCCATTAACTTTTTTCAGCAATTGCACTTCCTTAAAAAAAATCCCATGCTAGCTCAAGGCAAAATGAGCAGAGACTGCCAATGTTTTCAGAAGCTCCATTACAAAATGAACAGAGAAACAAAATTAGGCTTAGAGAAAATTAAAGCACTAGCAAAACAAGGTCTTTGGCAGGAATATTTCTGCTGAAAGCTAATGTGTTTTTCTGAAATGCAAAGTGAGTTTGCTATACTGATGAGGCTCTTCCTTATAATTAAACATCAACCAAACAATTAGAATATATTTTTGTTTTAAGTACATATTTTTAGGAATGTGGCTGAGGAAAAAAGAGAATGAGGTAAGAGAAGAAAGAAGACTAGTAGGAAGGAAGGGGTGAAATAAGAAAGAGGACACCTTAAATTCTTTCTATGTATCAGCACCTATTTTCAAAAGTACTGGAGGAAAAAAAAACGTTCTTGAAATAGTTTTATTTAATCCTTGGCAACTCAATGCATAATTCAGTCTGTCTCACAGTAGACTATCTGATTCACAGAAATCATTTTGGATGTTATCTTCTCAAACAGCAATTTTGCCTTTTGGAAAGCTAATTTCAAATAGATTAGGATGCCTTTGCAGTCTGTCAACAATAATAGCAGATAACAAAAGAAAGAAAGAGGGAGTGAGAAATGGGGGTAGGGAGGAGGGAAGATGAAGGAAGGAATTTACAGAGCCTAGGTATTTAGGCCAAATACTCAACTCTACTTGAATTATTTTCTCTCCTTGTATATGTGTCATCAAGTTTGACACACTTTTGTGCCATCTGTCTTCTATGTTTATTCCTAATTTAAACAATGGCTTTTGAAAGATTCATATAAAGCATTTTGAAGTTTAGGTTTAGATTCATGATAATGTTCATACCTTCAGATTCCTTAATATCTCTCCTGGAAGATGAACTTAAAGGAATATTAAAGACTTTGAAAACTATATACCCATTAAACCAGCTATTACTGTAGAATTATTTTTTTTTTCTTTTTTTTTTTTTTTTTTTTTTTTGGTGGTACGCGGGCCTCTCACTGTTGTGGCCTCTCCCGTTGCAGAGCACAGGCTCCGGACGCGCAGGCTCAGCGGCCATTGCTCACGGGCCCAGCTGCTCCGCGGCATGTGGGATCTTCCCGGACCAGGGCACGAACCCGTGTCCCCTGCATTGGCAGGCGGACTCTCAACCACTGCGCCACCAGGGAAGCCCAAGAATTATTTTTAATAGGGAAAACTTGGAAGAAAAATGGCTAGGAATCAGGGAACAGTAAATTGTACAGCATTGATTCAAGGGGATAGTATGCCCTTACTAAAATGGTTATTATAATCACAAGGTAGGAAAACATTTATGCTAAGTTGAGTGAAAAAGTCAGAAGACAAATAAACCTCTACCTCAGTTATAATTATTTAAAAAGCCATATACATTTAGGAATGAACATAGGGGCAATGAAGACTAAAGCAACTGTTGTGTTTCAGTAGTGGAATAGTGAGTAATATTTCAAAATGTATCTTTTAGTCAATATCGACTGAAAAAAAAAAAAAAAGCACAACATGAGAGTTGTGAGTTAAGTTTTATTTGGGGCCAAATAAGGACTGTAGCCCAGGAGACAGCGTCTCAGATAACTCTGAGAAACTGCTCCAAAGAGGTAGGTGGGAGGTCGGTATATATGTGATTTTGATGAAGGGGGATACATGCAATCCAGCACACACTTTGGTAGAAGGTTGCTGCAAGTCCCTAGGAGCAGATGTCTCTGTTAATGATTTTCAGTGCTTTTCTAGATATGAGAAGATGCAAGAAATTGAGCTCATAAAATCTTCTCCTGAAAATATCTAACTATCTGAAGGCCTGTTCTGCCAGTTCTTCCCAGAGCGCAGAGCGCCTCGTTCCTGGTCTCCACCCTGCACTCCTTTCAGGGTGTACGGAAGGTCAGCAGTTGCAGCAGCTTGTGGCTTCATCCTTGTAGAGACAGATGGCAATTTTTAGTTGGCAACAATAAATGAAAATGAAAAGAAAGTTTTAACCCATGTGGATTTTTCAAAATTTCAGTTTCTGAAAAGATTATTGACACTTTTTTTTGATAGTTTACCAGATCTCTCTCTTCTCTGCTTCCACTTCTCTTACAATTTAGTCACGTATTTTCATCTTTTGGCTCACTTGTCAGTTGTTACCCTTTTGATTTTTGATGATATTTATTCTCAAACTCTCTGATTCCTTATGTTCCTCAACTGTCGTTTTACAACATGTATTTCATTAGGTCCAAATAATATATTAAGGAGGAAAGAAAAATGGCTGGAAGAAAGGAAAGAAAAAGAGAAAAGACTGCTATGATGCAGGCTTTTGATGGCACAAAATTAAATTAAGATGGATACAGTCCCTTTCCAAAATAAAATTTTGATCAAACAGTATAAGATAGACAAAAAAATAATTACACACATACTTACTTATAGTAGATAAGCACCGTGGAAAATTAGGATACAGGGAGTACACAAACACATACACACACATACACACACACACAGCCACTAGGGAAACATAATTTGAGTTTGGGTTCAGAGAAGGCACCCACAAATATCTGATATTTAAGGTCATTTATAAAAGATATATAGAAATGATCCAAAGTGAAATAAAGGAAGTGACTGTTAAAGGCTAAAAGAAACTTCTTGTGTGGCAGAGAGATTAAAAAAAACAAAAGTGATGAAATGATTCCCTAGTAACTTAGGAAGTATGAGAAATTCAAAAACTGAGACTGATTAAGACAAAAGAGTAAGGGAGAGGGTAATGTTCTTAGATGATCGTATATGCCGTAGTAAGAATTTAGGATATTTAACAAGGAAAAGCACTGGAATATTTTATGCAAGAAAACAAGAAGAGAGAAAACTGATGTATTCAAAGGCTGTCTGGAAGGTTTGTGGAGAATCACCCGGAAAGAGGCAAGAGTGAGTGGACAGATCCACTAGAAAGATATTGCATGACACCAAGGAATCATAGCGGCTTAGACCAGGTGCTGGCACTGAGGTAGAGAAATTTTGTACTGAAGAAATATATATATATATATGTTGTTTTTTTGCGGTACGCGGGCCTCTCACTGTTGTGGCCTCTCCCATTGCGGAGCACAGGTTCCGAACGCGCAGGCTCAGCGGCCATGGCTCACAGGCCCAGCCGCTCCACGGCATGTGGGATCTTCCCGGACCGGGGCATGAACCCGTGTCCCCTGCATCGGCAGGCGGACTCCCAACCACTGTGCCACCAGGGAAGCCCTGAAGAAATATTTTTGAGACGGAATTCATCAGACTCGTTGATTGACTAATGTGAAAGCAAAGGAATTTGAACCTAAACTGAGCAACTTTAACATTTAAAAGTTTTGACTTATAAATACAAATCAAGGGAGAATGGGGAGAAGTGGCTGAGGTGTAGAAATCATTCTTTAAAGGCATCCATGAAGAAGGAAGTTATCAGTTAGGTGTAACCCAGGAACTTCTGTCTACTTTCTTCTGAGAGGATATCCCTAACTAACTTAGAGTGCTATCAAATTTGGTTTTACTTTCTGTCCTGTGATTGTAGAGACCACTTTTTCCAGAACAGCAGGTGTCTTTGCTGCCTCCTCCTGCCTCAGGGACTCCTCATGAAAGTCCCCTCAGGAGGATCTATGGTCCTTACTTCTGTGGAGGCAGAAAGAGGGGGGGATGCATCAGACTTGCATTCCCTTTGTCATTCTGTCCCAGTTAGCCTTCATGAGAAGAGCTCCGCAGAATGCAAAGTTCTGCCTGGAAGGCCCGGGGAAATCTCTAAGTGGAATGAAAACAAAAAAGTGCTAAGATTAAAGTTCTAGGTAACTTGACTCTGACTGCACAGCACTGTAGAAAACCCCTTAGACTTCAGCTTTAGGATGGTGTGTGACGATGGGGCTGCTTCTCCACAGCAAAACCGACTCTCCTGGCTGCGTGTCAGTCCTCACTTAGCCCTCCTCCCCTCCCCCTCTTTCAATTCTGCGGCCTCGCTCCCTTCCTGAAAGCCCAAGATCTCTTTTGAACATTAATCTCCCCTTTCCTTCAGGCTTCAAATAGGGGCTGGGCTCCAATCCATAAGCGAAATCAAGCAAAACTCCCTTTCTAGCTTGTTCTCCTTACTGTCAAGAAGTCTTGGCCTGTCATTTCTCTTACTACCACTCCTACTCAGAAGCAGGAGCCTAAAAATCAGGAATTCCCCCTTAGAGGAAATGTATACTGCATCCATTCTAAAGAAAGAATGGTTTCCCAATCAACACTCCCTGGCCTCTCCCCTTTTAAATTCATTTGCTCTTGTTTAGATCTGAAGAGAATTGTTATCTCCACAAACAAATAATTGAAAACATGTAATGACTGCTTTTTGCAGCATTGGTATCCCATTACTTTCTATAGAAATATTTTTGTTTAATGTAAAGACGTCCTTTATCAGAAATAGAGAAGACTAACAAATATTTACTCAGCTGAGTTCTTGACAATCTTGGATAGTTTATCCAATACTGTGAAGAATAAAGTGTTTTCACTGGATGGAAATTCCTGCTAAACCGACCAGGAGTTCTCTGGCTGTGTGGTGGGGTAGATGGGAGTGAATTGAGAGTTAAGGAGAGACGAGAAGGTAGAAATAGAGATTGTAGTCAGCACAGATCACATATGGCCATGACAAGGAGGAAAGCGAACTGTTGTCAGATGGTGAAATCTCAATTCTGGGAGGATTTTAAAACTATAATAGAAGTCACTAGATTAAATATAAATGAATAGAAGAATAAAATTCATAGGGACAGATGATGACATACAAAGAGGGCATAATAAGTAGACCAGAGAAACTGGAAATCAAGAGGGTAAGGAAAGAGACTAGGATTCAGGGCAAAAGTGAAAAGATTTCCTGGATAGGAAGAGGGACACGGTCTTGATGAAAGTGTGTGTAAAACTAAAGATGGCAGATGCTGCAGAGGTAGGTTTGGGTGATGTGTGCCAGGAGTTGGAAGTTTTTTTTGTTTTATATATTTTATTTATTTTAGTGAAATATGATGAAATGGCAAGCACTCAGAATGAGTAAAATTAGAAAATGTTGTTGTAGATGTTATTCAAGAAAGCCAATTAGAAAACTGATAAAATACTATAATGGACTGAGCGTTTATGCCTTGCTCACCTCGCCGCCCCCCTCCCCGCCCCATTCATGTGTTGAAACCTTATGCCCAATGTGATGGTGTTAGGAGGGGGGCCTTTGGGAGGTGACTAGGTCATGAAGGCAGAGTTCTCATGAATGGAATTAGTGTTCTTATAAAAGAGACCCCAGAGAGAAAACTTGTCCCTTCTGACATGTGAAGTTTGAGTGAAAAGGTAGCCATCAACTGCAAACGGGCCCTCGCTGGACTCTGAACCTGCTGGTGCCATGATCTTGAACTTCAAATCCAGCTTCTGGAACTTTGAGAAATAAATGTTTATAGTTTATAAGCCATTCAGTTTATAGTAATTTTGGTATAGCATCCCGAACAGACTAAAATAGATACTAAACGGTTACTAAAGGCCAAATTGAGATTGGTGACCATGATGTTTCAGGTTTTAACAGAATATCTGTCTGTTCGTGTGAGATTCTACAGCAGCCTGCAGCTACCCTATGCAATGCTGAGAGGAGAAAAATGTATTAACTGTTAATGCTAGCGCAGGAGTGAATTTGCCTTGTGCCAACGACTAAATATACTCCCTACCTTAACACATTTTTCTGTAATCTAACATATTTATATTATACAATGTAATACATGACCTTTTAAAAACATTTTTTATTATTTTAACATCTTTATTGGATAATTGCTTTACATTGTTGTGGTAGTTTCCGCTGTAAAACAAAGTGAATCACCTGTATGTATACATATATCCCCATATCTCCTCCCTCTTGCGTCTCTCTCCCACCCTCCCTATCCCACCCCACTAGATGGTCACAAAGCACCGAGCTGATCTCCCTGTGCTCTGCGGCTGCTTCCCACTAGCTATCTATTTTACATTTGGTAGTGCATATATGTCCATGCCACTCTCTCACTTCATCCCAGCTTACCCTTCCCTGTCCCCGTGTCCTCAAGTCCATTCTCTACGTCTGTGTCTTTATTCCTGTCCTGCCCCTAGGTTCTTCAGAACCTTTTTTTTTAGATTCCATATATGTGTTAGCATACGGTATTTTTCTCTTTCTGACTTACTTCACTCTGTATGACAGTCTCTAGGTCCATCTACCCACTACAAATAACTCAATTTCGTTTCTCTTTATGGCTGAGTGATATTCCACTGTATATATGTGCCACATCTTCTTTATCCATTCATCTGTCAATGGACACTTAGGTTGCTTCCATGTCCTGGCTAGTGTAAATAGCGCTGCAATGAACATTGTGGTACATGACTCTTTTTGAATTATGGTTTTCTCAGGGTATATGCCCAGTAGTGGGATTGCTGGGTCGTATGGTAGTTCTATTTTTATTTTTTTAAGGAACCTCCATAGTGGCTGTGTCAATTTCCATTCCCACCAACAGTGCAAGAGGGTTTCCTTTTCTCCACACCCTCTCCAGTATTTATGGTTTGTAAATTTTTTGATGATGGCCATTCTGACTGGTGTGAGGTGATACCTCACTGTAGTTTTGATTTGCATTTCTCTAATGATTAGTCATGTTGAGCATCCTTTTATGTGTTTGTTGGCAATCTGTGTATATTCTTTGGAGAAATGTCTATTTAGGTCTTCTGCCCATTTTTGGATTGGGTTGTTTGAGTTTTTGATATTGAGCTGCATGTATATTTTGAAGATTAATCTTTTGTCAGCTGCTTAGTTTACAAATATTTTCTCCCATCTGAGGGTTGTCTTGACCTTTTAAAAAATGGTAAAATATGTCTGCTTTATCACACATCTCTGAGACTTAACACTGATAGCATTCTCTTTGCCACCTCTTTATGACTAAGTGCCTATCTTTGTGGATTCTGAGCATATACTTTGCACTTTTATTATAGGACTTATCATAACACATTAAAATTATCTCTTTTATTTGCTTCACTTTCTGTTAGATAGTTCATTTCTTAAAGTCAGGAACCTCTTCTTCCAATTTTGTATTCTTAGTACAGAGCACTGGGCCTAAGCTTTTAAGAAATGCTTGTTCAACAGAAGTGAATGAGTCTGTGCTCTATAATTGAAATACCTAAATCAGAAACTCTTAAAAGATTTTATCCAAGCTTCTATATTTAAAACTTACTTATTGTCAATTATGTGACTAAAAATAATTTTAAGTAGTGTTTTTATTGTGATATTGCAATGCATATGGGCATATATTCTGGTAAATAAAACATTCTCTGCTATCATAATTTTTATTTCTGAACATAAGTATAAACTATTATAAATAATGTAGCAATTGCTACTATAATATCAGCCCCATTGACAAAGTAAAACTATTGTAAGTCTGAAGTAGTGTCTGCAGATATATATGAATTTATTTTAACCTAGTTGTGAAAATGCAAACTATCTTGTCCTAATTCTGACAGGAAGTCTATGTTTCTATTTGGGGTGGAAATTGTATATATTCCCAGCAAAGCAAGTAAGATACTGTCTGCTGAATGCAACTACATGCAAATAATACTGATTGACTCACATTCTCTAAAATTAGTACAGAAACTCTCTGTATTTTTTTCATAATATTTTACTGTTCTTTTTTAAAAAAATATAGGCATGGCAGCAGTGACTGGGGGATACTGATAAACAGATTCATTTGTTGAAAGGCAGAGGAAATAATGAAGTGAAACAGTTCTTATATTCAGGTGAATTTTCATAAAAGTTATACATACCTCTGGCACTGAGCCCCAATGTGGTTTTTTCTCTTCCTGCTTCTGTTTTTCATAGGTTCCCATCTAAAAATATTGCTTTAAAGGCAGCATATTTATTTTACATTTTGAGGAGAATAATTATTTTTATATATTCCACCTCCTGTGAGATCTTCTTAAACAGAGAAATTTTGACTGTGGATGACCTATTAGGATCATTTCTCAGGAAAAGAATAATTTTAGGTAGTCAGAAAATGGAAGTTATGCATCCCTTCCCTGGAGCAGACTTCATAGCTTCTACATTAACAGGAGGAAGGAAACTGCAGCTGCACCCTCAGGCTAACTGTCACTGTTTTTTAATGTCATGATCTGGAATTTCAGAAAGGTCATCTGAGAATCGTTCTTGGGCTAATCCTAAGAAATGGCTAGACGATGTATAAAAATTGATGCTGTGGCTGATATGATGTAGCCTCTCTGTCACAGGATTTTGGAGCTGCTTGGAGAAGTTAGAAGAGAATGTTTCTGAATGTTAACTACAAGTAATTTCAGTATTTAAGAATGGAAAGGTGTTTGTGGTAGGCCCTTTCATTATCTGCTCTGGGTGTAAACACATATGTTAATCCAAAGAGGAGTAGGATTATACATATAGATGTTTTAAAAAATATATTATGGTCTGAATATGTTTATTTCTTTGTACATTTTCCTAATGAGATTGATTTGTACTATCTTGTGGCTTCTTATTTTTTCCTTAATTCATACGACTTTACTATTACCTATAATATTACAGCATAAACTATTTGAGGGAAAACTCATTTCAGTTTATTTTCAGGTAAGGCAAGTTTTTAAAATTAAAAAAAAAATTTCAGAATATTTGAGAGTATCCCAAAGTCTTGAGTATATTAAAAACTCAATTGTGAGAAAGCTTGATAAATTCAATTTTTTACACTTGAAACTATAAGATGTCATCGTTGATTTGTTATAAAATGGTAGAGTAAGAACAGTGACACTTAGCAAAATTTTAAATATAATGTGTACATGTTTTTTCAAAATGCTCACTATTACTTAATTGACAATAGGATAGGAGATTAGGGGGGAAAGTATGATTTGGGCTTGTTACTGTTTTCTTTGGTGATTTCGCTCAGAGATTTTAACCTGGTTTGGAAATAAAAGTTCTTAAAGAAAAAAAAAGTTCTATAAATATTTTCTAAAAGATTTCTTCTCAAGGAGTTAGATCCTAAAACATGCACTGTGAACCATATTTTAACAAACCAGAAGACTTCTTATAAAAGAATGGAAGAATGTTTTTTCCAATATCTTTGTTTAAAGTTGGATATTTGTAGAAAAAAATAGTTGCTTGTATTGAGAAGTTTATTAAGAGACAAAAGCATAATTTAAAATAAATGTCAAGTGTAACTCTTAGAATAAGAGTAAGGAAAATGAGTTATTTGAGGCACTTAAGTATTAGAATTTTACATAAGTTATTTGTAATTCTCATTAGAATGCTTTAAGTATAATTTATTGTTTTCCAAAAGAATAAGCAAAGAAATGTTTTTCAGTTGTTTGCCCATTTTCACATAGGTGGAGGATGTATGAGAGCTGAGATTTCAACCCCCAAATGTTGAGCTTCCAAGTCAATTCCACTGCACATATATTTTTTCTTGACTCCAAATGGAAACTTTTCTGACTGAGTCATTTATAAATAGCAGATTCCAAACAAATAATTTGTTATATAATTTTTGTAGAAAACCTAAAAATATAGTAAGATAATTATGTCACCTGTAATCATAAAATCCCTGTTTTAGTGTCTTATCTGCGTTCTGTGCAGCATGGTTTGTTTATGTTGCATGTGTGAGTGTGTTTCTGGGCATATGTGACTGGGTAACATCATCTTTGTATATAGTTGAAATGTGTTATCTGTTCCTTCCCTTGTGTTACCATTGAATTGTGTTCAATTGTAATAGAAGAAATTTTCATTTATAGAAGTTCATTCTTAATTCTTCCATAAAGAAAGCAATTATTCTTAAGTTTGGATTTTTATCAGTTGAGTTTTGTGAGAATGAAGGACAAGAGTACATCCATTATCAAAACTAGGAAATCAATTCTCGCAATTATTTTTTCTTCTTGTCCTTCAGTAGACTGGTCATTTTTTAATGATTCTCGTTTACTCATTTCACCTGTTATATAATAAATCATTTATCAGGTTTTCATAAAAAGAATGTTTCCCAAACTTTACTAATCCTTTTTTTTTTTTTTTTTAAATAACAACATGGACTCCTCTTCTGGGCAAAGTTGGTCATTGCCTTAATCAGGATTCTACCTTATATAATAGCTGCTCAATTGGTCAGAAAATAAGTTAATATCTATCTCGTTTTCCTTCACACGCCAAAACTGTGTATAGAAATATTGCCAGAAAAAAGTATCATTGCTTAGAAAGAACAGTAATATGAAAGAAAAATATTCTATATTAAGTACTTATGCTTTAAAGTAAAATTTAAACATTGCTTGTGAATTTATTCTGTGTGCTCTGTGCCTTTAAAAATTATTTTGCATATACATATCAAGATCATGTAAATTATACCTTACAACCAAACTCTGTAATCTCCGTACAGTAAAACTGGAAAGGTCAGAATATTATTTAATGTTTTACAGTTTATGTAAAAATAAACTGAATTTTCCCATTTGGCCTTGACAGGTAATATGGTGATGACAAAAGCTTCTGCACTCCTCCTTAACTCACACTGTAATCTGACATTACCTTCAGTTCCTAATTTGCCTTTTAGTTTGCTAACACTTTCAGAACTACTGGTACATAAAGCTCTTATATCATTACCAAAACCATTCTGCCTCTCTACTCACTTACCAAAGAAAATCTGTCCTACATATAATAGCAATGCAGTTAATGAAATAATTGGTTTAAAATGTTGTACTCTGATGGTGTACATTATAAAGACTTTTGCAGGCACTATAGCTTTTAGGAATATCATTTTGGATGTCATTTGTGAAGTGCACTGTTATTTAGAATGAACTGCATGACAAATTTAATGCATTTGGTATTTCTCCTTGACACTAGCACTATACATACCTTTTCCCTCATAATTTTTGGTACTGAAAAATCTTCCTTTCTTCTTCTTCTTTTTTAACCTGTAGAACCTAAATTATTATTTTTTTCACACACACACACACACACACACACACACACTGTATTTTATTTTTACAAGAGATAAATAAACTGACACCAAGCATTGTAAATGGATGACCACAACAAAAGCAACAATGATTGCAATTAGCAAACACGAAACACACTCATACTGTGTCATAATATTGACATTCAGTCCAGGAATCCTCCACTGTAACAGCTCCTTTACTTTGCAGTGAAAAATGATTTGTATATTTTTTGCCTCTGAGTCCTTGTGGGATTTTTTTTTTATTCAAACAGAGAGCCACAAAAATTATAATCATCCTCATCAGTTCACTCAGTCCCATGTAATTAATTTTTTTATCTTGATCTTTTGTTAGCACTTTTATGAATTCATCAGTTTTCCATTAGAGTTCTGAAAATGCTTATTCACTCAGTTCAGCAGTATAGTCAGTTACCAGAAACCTGTACTTGTCAGAGTCTTTTCCATGAATTCCTTGAAGATGAAACTTTTTATAGGAACATTTTTGAGAAAGCATCAGAGTACACCCAGAACTGTCTGTAAATGACAAAACACTTAAATATGACCACAGTTAAAGATTTGATGAAAGTTCATAATAATACAATTGACAAGGAAATTTAGTTATTTCTGAGATATACATTTTAAAGTAATAACTAGAATTATGACTTATAACATTATACCAGAAACATAAGATTTTCAGAAATTTCATGTAATGCCTGAAACATTTATATTAACATATTTCCATACAAATAACCCAAAGAAAGTTTATTATTAATTGTTTTTTGTTTTTTATACTGCAGATTCTTACTCATCATCAGTTTTATACACATCAGTGTATACATGTCAATCCCAATTGCCCAATTCAGCACACCACCATCCCCCCCCCACCGCAGGTTTCCCCCCTTGGTGTCCGTATGTTTGGTCTCTACATATGTGTCTCAACTTCTGCCCTGCAAACCGGTTCATCTGTACCATTTTTCTAGGTTCCACGTACATGAGTTAATATACGATATTTGTTTTTCTCTTTCTGACTTACTTCACTCTGTATGACAGTCTCTAGATCCATCCACGTCTCAACAAATGACTCAATTTCGTTCCTTTCTGTGACTTTCCATTGTATATATGTACCACAACTTCTTTATCCATTCATCTGTCAATGGGCATTTAGGTTGCTTCCATGGCCTGGCTATTTTAAATAGTGCTTCGATGAACATTGGGGTGCATGTGTCTTTTTGAATTATGGTTTTCTCTGGGTACCCAGTAGTGAGTGGGATTGCTGGATCATATGGGTATTCTATTTTTAGTTTTTTAAGGAACCTCCATACTGTTCTCCATAGTGGCTGTATCAATTTTTTTGTTATTGAGCTGCATGAGCTGCCTGTAAATTTTAGAGATTAATCCTTTGTCAGTTGATTCATTTGCAAATATTTTCTCCCATTCTGAGAGTTGTCTTTTTGTCTTGTTTATGGTTTCCTTTGCTGTGCAAAAGCTTTGAAGTTTCATTAGGTCCCATTTGTTCTTGTTTTTATTTCCATTTCTCTAGGAGCTGGGTCAAAAAGGATCTTGCTGTGATTTATGTCATAGAGTGTTCTTCCTATGTTTTCCTCTAAGAGTTTTATAGTGTCCAGTCTTACATTTAGGTCTCGAATCCATTTTGAGTTTATTTTTGTATATGGTGTTAGGGAGTGTTCTAATTTCATTCTTTTACACGTAGCTGTCCAGCTTTCCCAGCACCACTTATTGAAGAGACTGTCTTTTCTCCATTGTATATGTTTGCCTCCTTTGTCATAGATTCATTGACCATAGGTGTGTGCGGTTTATCTCTGGGCTTTCTATCGTGTTCCATTCTTCTTCCTTTCTTCTTACGTAGAACAGCCATATGACACTGTGAAAAGAGCCTAAGCATTGGATGGAGAGCAAGTGGCCTGATAAGAGGAAGCCCTTGTTTTACAGCCTCAGTTCTTTCACTTCTGGGCAGAGTTTGTAACACCAGCTACCAGTAGTGCTCACTGGAGCATCAGATGCATTCATGGAAATTTGTTCCATGCAGCATGATTTGTTTAATTTGATCTTACTGTATGTAATATTCTATTTCTTTTCATATTTGTTCTATAAGGGGGAAAAAGGCAATTTACGTTATGCTTATGCATCGAGTTGGCAGCTTGAACATTTTTGCAGTTAGGAAATCTTTGGTATAAAATTTTAAGAATTACTACAGGAGAAATAAAACAGACTTTGGAGTCAAGTCTTAATTCTACCAGTTAGTGGTTGTTTGTCCTCTGACAGGTCACTTAACGTTCTGAATTTCAGTTTAATCCATGCATAAAGTAGGCATTATTATAATACTTAATTCATTTAGGTGGAGTAAAGTTTGTATAGTTGAAATACGTAAAGTTTCCAGGGCGTCAACCAGGCACAGGGTACAATAAAAGAATTACTATGTCCCCTTCCTCTTAATTATCAGGACACCTGAAGTGGGTCAATGTCATAATTAATGTTGTCTTAGTATATATGTGTATGACTGCATGCAGCTAGAGCAATGCCAGAAACATAGTGGCTGCTTAAAAATGTCTTTCATTTATTGGTTAGCAGCTGATAATTAGTTGATACATACCTGGACAGTGGCTAAATGTGGGATCTGAACCAGTCCATTAAGGAAGGAAAGAGTATTTAATCATAGATATTATTTAGAATTGTTGGCACATGGTATACACACTTTTATTCTATTTCATCATGGTTTATAAATTCTGTACAGAGGATATAATCACCACCACCCCCTTATTGAATTCCCTTCTTGATACATTGTTTTTTTGTTGTTGTTGTTTTTGTTTTTGTTTTTTGTGGTATGCAGACGTCTCACTGTTGTGGCCTCTCCCATTGTGGAGCTCAGGCTCCAGACGTGCAGGCTCAGCGGCCATGGCTCACGGGCCCAGCCACTCCGCAGCATGTGGGATCCTCCCGGACCGGGGCATGAACCCGTGTCCCCTGCATCGGCCAACCACTGCGCCACTGGGGAAGCCCCTTGATACATTGTTCACTGAACTGGTTGGTTGTTTTTTGCTGTTGTCCAATCAGACTTGGTTACTTCCCATGTCTTCCTGGTTAGTGCCTATTACTGATAGTTGATGCCAATTTGCTGCCCTGGGGTCAAATATTGTTAATATAATTCCTGGGTATTAAGAAACTGGATATTACGTGAATTATAAGGGTATTGAGGAATCTAGTTAATTCCTACACATCTTCCAAAATCTTTTAAGATGCTATATTTCTGATTCAGTTGAATATATATTTAATATAAGTAGATTTATAACTGTAAGCAAGAATCACAGGATTAAGAGAGTCTTATCAAAGACCTTGATTTTTCAAAAACAGACTAATCCTTACCATGTTTCAACTTTTACCAACATCCAGACTATTAAAAATACTTTAAGGTGGATCTTTAGACAGAAGATAAAAATGACTTTGATATGCCAGCACAGACCTTTCTTTCTTTCAGCTACTTCAAAGCTGCTGTTTTCCATTTCTTCAAGATTTTCAAAGAAAAAGCCTTGACTCTCTTTGTCCACTTCTGAACCTCCTATTCACTATTCAACCCACTGCAGTCTGGCTTCAGTCTGGCTTCCGTTCTCAGCACTCAGTTAAGAGTGCTATTATGATGAAGGTCACCAAGGAGTTCCCAATTCCCAAACCTAATGAATATTACTTCATTTGACACTATTGAATCACTATTCCATTCATTTCTATGTTTCCTTATTCTTATTCTCACCTTCTGTTTATGAGCATATTTCTCTCTTCTCACATTCTTTATATTTGTTGTTTTACAGAATTCCCTAGACCCACTGCTCTTCTCACTTCAAAAATTCACTTATTCTTATGGCATCGATGATCTTGTACATGTTGATTCTTAAACTTGTTATTTTAAGATCAGACCTTGAGAAAAACACTTGAGGTTGAGATTTGTGTATATAACCATGAGTTAGCTTTTCTTCACCTACCTAGATATCCTACAGGTATCTCAAATTGAACAAACTCCAAAACTGAATCAGTTGTGTCTATGCTTAAACAATTCTGTATTTTCTGAGTTTGTACTACTACTATCCATCTATTTTCCAATCCTAAGAAAGTGGTTGATGTTTTAAATCATCTTTCACTTATATGCAATGAATAATCTATTCCTAAATTCCCTTAATTTTCATTTCTATTTTAGCTGTTCAAGGTCAAGTCTTCCCTCTCTATAATTAGATATAACTATAATGGAAATATTCTAGGTGGTTCTCCTGTTTTTGGTCTTATCCCATTACATCCATGCTCCAGAGTCAACATAAAGTACTATAAGCCAACTATGAATGTGTGATTTCATGTAAATGTTCAGGCACATTTTTATAGCCTGCCTAAAAATATAGTCACAGTATTATATTTCTAATCTCCCATTTTGCCTACCTATAGAGAATATTCTTCTTGTATGGTGTCTACTCCATTGACAAATTAAAAAACAAATGCAAAAACAAAACCCTGGTACTTACTGAGTCCAAGGAGTCAGTGGTTTTATTAGGTCCAGTTGATAAAACTTGAAGATATGACCATTCAGCAATCAGGCTTCATTCTCTGCTTCCATTGTTGCTTTTACTACCACACAACATTGCTATCGCAAACAGGCAATTTCTCTTTGATGTTCTTCCTTATATGTTGATATGACCAATGGACATTGCTGCTAAAGTTTCAACTTTGGTTTCTTGGACCGCAACAGATTTCTCTCTCCCCAGTGGTAATCTAAACCATATTTGATACAATGTCTATGTATACCCATATATAAATATGACATCCTTATTAACAAATTTTCTTATATGGGGTATTTATTGTAAAATGTTTTTGTTTTTAAAACTTTCATAAATACCTTTGGGAATATAATATCTTTGTTCTGTGAATATTCCCTTGGAATAAATTTTCTCCACTGAAGTTACTGCAAGAATATTTCCAAGATTTTTATGAAAATGGCCAATTTTGTATATGATTATAAAAGCTTATATTCATTTCAGCAGTGCACGGGAGTGCCAATTTCTCATATGTTTAACAAGATTGCATTAGCAGTTTTAATAGCAAAATAATATCTCACATTTTAATTTTATGATTCCTTATCATCAGTACCTCATGCTTCTTTCCCCACGTGATATTTAGAAGGTCTCATTGGCTGTCCCAAATGAACTGACAAAGCATTTTTTCCACTGTTTACCAAATTCCATCTTCCCTAATCTGGTCCCTCTGGTAGTTTATTATTGAGGTTTCTGATGTTCAGATGACACCACAGCTATTGTTATATGCCAAAGGAGTGATTTCTGTTTGCTCATCTTAAAGATGCTGATATCCACTAAGAATTCTTTTGTTTGTTTGCTGCCACATTTAAAGCTTCATGTTGTGTTATGCACAAATAAGGAAATCAATTCTATTTCTTTCTAAAGTTAATTTTATTATTATATACTATTGTAATTCTGTCCACCTCTGAGGTATTTTCCCTTGCGTTCTGACTCTCCTGTCTCTGAGCAACAGCGCTTTACTTGTTCAAAATGACCCACAAGCAACCTCCCTCTAAGGCCACTTAGAAACGTTCAAACCATCTAAATTCTAGACCACGTCAGCCTGTAAGCACTCTATTAAGCAGTGGACTTTCCCTCCCCCGCCCCCGACAATTGTGGCTGTTATAACATATTATGGGGCCAGTTATCTAAATATACCAGAAATCGGGTGCACTGTGGAATCCTTCAACCTGATACATTGATGTCGTCAACTCTGTATATTTAAGCCAGAGTATAAGAGAACCAAAAGTAAAGAAAAAGAAAAAGAATCCTTTCATTCCATGGTAAACTCTTTTGATTCAAGGGTTTTTACATAGGTCAGTGATGTCCACAGTCCACCTGAATTTACATGGAACATTTTTTGAATTGCATATTTTTCCCTAGCTTTTACAAAAGCCATGAGAATTCTGTGACTCAGAATTATGTTTAATAATAAAACCACACAGAGGCAGCCTTCAGTAGCGCTTCTACCTTTCTGGTTACAAGACGACAGAAGCCATGTGAGGAGAGAGAGATTACCTATGCCAAAGTGTTTATAGCAAAATCTTAGCTCTGCGTTTGTTTTGTTTTGTGGCTGCTTTTTGTCCTTGTATGCAGTGATGAATTAAGATAAAATGATTTGGTTTTTTTCAGTTAAAAAAAAAAATGCTGAGGGTAAAGTCTTCTCTCTTTAATACTACCTAGCAATTTTTAATTGAAAAGTTTTACCTTTTTCGAAAACAGTAGGGAATCAACTTTGATTGACCTTTCTGATGAGGACATTATTGAAAATTCCTATCATCTGATCTTATTTTTTCCCTATCTACTTCTCACTGACCTTTATTGAATAATTCTGAATTAGATTTAAATTTCCTTTGGTCTTTGTGATATTTACTGTTGAAATACCATTTGCTTTGTGGATCGTTTTTAAGAGGTTCCTTTATGCAAACAGCATTACTATAAATGAAGCACAAATACATGAAGTCTTCTCTGCTTCTTTTCTCTTTGTATCCTGTTAGCCAACATTTATTTTCCACATATGTACTCTAACTCTGAAATACACTGACTTTTATTATTAACAATGAATACCTTAATGTTTTTACTATAACAAGTAATGATCTATTTTAATAGATGACTTTAAGATAAGCTAATGCTGACAAGATAAAAATCAATTTAATAAACAAAAGCTTACATTTTTTTTTTTTCCAAGGAGAATTATTTTTCAGTGTAATGCAACTTAACAAAGATATTTTGAACACCTAGTGTCTACAAGGCCCTGTGCTAGGTACAGGAGAGATAGAGAAAAAGGCAGCCAATAGACAATTTCTACACTCAAGTTTTAGAGAAAATTACATTAGTGTATTAGTTAGGAGTCTAGGTTGCTGTAGAATCATTTTTGTGTTTCTCAGTCATAACAATGAGATAGACTGGTGGTCCAGGATAGGCAGGCCAATTTGTTCCACAAGATCATCCAGGGTTCAGGGCTCTTGTCTCTTGCCTCTCTTCTCCCTCAACTACTGACCTTATCTGCATAGTCAAAGCTGGTTGGCCAGCGCCAAGTCCAAGTCCTAGACCACAGGAAGGAGAACCAAAGGCTAACTTTGGGAAAAGCCTATCCTTAAAACAATTGGCAAGGACTTTATTACACACCCAAATCTAGATACAAAAGGGATAGACAGTGATCCTGTCTGTGTAGGCACGTGCTAGAGTAAAACTTAGAGAGTACTAATGATTAAAGGAGGTAAGATTGGACACTGTAGGATTATTATATTACATATATGCTTTTATACAAATAAAAAATACAACACATGAATGTGCTATAAGAGAGAAATGCAAATATAGGAGCATGAGCCATTACTTTTGGACGTGGGTAGATGGGAATATTTCATGCATGCTTTTTAAACTGGGTCTTAATATTTGATTTGAACTTCAGTATGTATAGATAAATGGAAGGGGCTTTCAAACCGGGATCAATATGGTCAAAGGTTTGAGGCTGTGTGGGAAATACTAGGTAAGAGAGCGTAATCTAGTTTGTTAAGTAGAATGAAATTGTGAGATTTGAACAGAGAATGTTTGCATAGAATATAGGGATTTACTCTCTAGAGAATAAAAAGCTAGGTTCTATGCATAAATATATTTATTTACTTTAGAGGTATACTTCTGGAGTAATATGTCTAGAAAAGGAAGATAATAGCAGAATCACGTAGAATGCCAAAACACTACTGACAGATAATCAGTACTTGAAACAGTGATGTTAGAAAGCAGATTTAATATTTTGATTTGTGATTTTATTTTTTTTAACTAGTGAAGATTTTTAAATAATTTAATGTAATCTTGAAATGCCTACAATTATTAACACTCTAAGTTGTTAACAATATGATTCTCTCTTGATTCTTTTGCTTTATACAATCCCAAAAGAAATTATATTTTTAGATATACTAATAAGGAAGATATCCTACATTGCCTTATGGTTAAATTTTTATGCTACTATAATTTACTTAGAGTTATTCATATATTCAGCTTCTTGCCAATGCTTCCAATATTATTATTCTTGGTATTTGCAGTAGTCAGCATATAACAAACAAAATAGATATCAGTGTTAAACACATAACAATGACCAATGACTTGACTTCCAAATATTATGCTTATTACATAGAATAAGCATACAATCAGAAAAGGAAGCCAATTATTATATACTCCTAAAACATCAACTCAGAATGCCAACAATGATTTCACAATAGTGATTTTGAAAGAATCTGTCAAATACTATTGGAAAAACAATAGTTAAATCACTAGTTTTTGTTAGTTTTCCTCTACATTCTTCAGGATATGATATATATTTCCTTCAGTTTTCACTACTGTTATGGGGGAATTAAAGTAAGGAGTAGCATGATATTTGGCTACTTTCAAGTTGTGTCTTTGTATTTGCAGTTATCTAGTGTTTTATTATGAGCCACCCCAAAATATAGTGGCTTAGAATCAAAACACTTGTCTTTCTCGCAGATCTGCAATTTGGGCTGGGCTTATGGGAGCAGCTCATCTCTGTTCTTTGTGTTGTCAGCTAGGGATGGATTGACTACAGCTGAAGGATCCAGCTTAAGGTAGCTGGCAAGTTAATGCAAGCTATCAAGTGGTAGCCTCAGTTCTTGTTCATGTGGGCCTCTTCTCTAACTGCTTGGGCATTTTCCAAGACCAAATGTTCTAAGAGGCAGAAAATGGAGGCCAATCTCCGAAGAACTAGGTCGGGAAACTGGCATAGCATCACTTATGCCAAAATCTATCAGTAAAAGCAGTCTCAGAACCCACCTTGATTCAAAAGAGGGCACCCCCAGTGGTCTGCTCATAAACTGCCTCTCAAAAAAAGTGTCCTGATTTGTAGTGTTTACCAATTTCTGTGGTGTAAATATCCTCACTCTAGCAGAATTAGAGCTGCCAAATTGCACCACTGAACACAGAGTTGGAAAGAGATGAGCAAAAGCTATTGTTGTGAGCTAGTGCAAGCAGATCCAGCACCCGACTTTATACACCCAATGTTGTAATGGCAGTTAGTGTGTGGCCACATTCAACCAGCCACACGCTGGGAATATCAATAACTTGTGCATTCCTTCATTTGCAAGATAGGAATGATGGCTGCATTGCCTCACAGATTTGTGTTAGGCACAAGATAAGTTGTAAATGAAGCACTTTGAAATTTAATGGGTAACAACTTCATTCTTAGAAGCTATCCTGAAATTATGTCCTTAATAATGATGGTGATGTTTCTCTAGAAGATGACATGATGTGTTACTTCACTATCTGATTTTTTATACTAAAGTGATATAATGAACATTGTACAACTGTTTTATTTGCTATATAGCTTACATACTGGTGAAAATAGTGTATTTTATTTACAGACAGTTCTAAAAACCATATTTTGTTTCGAATATAGGAACTCTATTTGTATCTGAATAAACCTCCAGATTTTAGTCCCCTCTTTTAAATATTGGGAAGAGGCCCAGAATCTAGGTCTCCTAATTTGCATAGAAGAGTTTTTTCCACTTAAATAGACTGATAAAACTGGCCTTTTGATTTAAAAGATTAGGGGCAACGAGAAAACATTTTATTTCAGTGTGGTATAAAAAAAGGAAGATCTTTTTTCTACAGACTGATAATATTACAAATCACATTTCATGTGTTGAAACTTCGGGTTGGCTATTAATATTAACCCTGCTTCACACAAAGCACTTTGTTCTAAAGTTAAGCAAGTATTTAAAAAGCAGCGTATTTCAGTATATTTTATATGTTGTGTTAAACCCACCATCACATAGGAACTTTTGAAACAGGGGTTTCTCATAAAATGTTTATTAAAATATAGCATCCTCATTTAGCTCTGAGCTTTCAAGAAAAATCCATTTTGTAAATTACATTTCATAAATATATTTCTAACATTGCTTACAGAGTCATTGATTTCAGTAGAGATTTTTGTTATTACTTTCATTTGCATTTCTTCATCTCAAAGAGTATTTTATCGACTCTTTCAAAATTAAAGACTAACCTAGAATGCTGGTACTTGAAATTAGACTACTTGCCTAGATTTTAAAGAATGAATTATTATGCCTTGAATTTTTTTGTCAGTCACCTGTCTATGTGGCAAGTGTTCTGCAATTTAATCATTCTGTTTAAAGTGTAAAACTCTTTATGTTATTTATAGGATATGACCTAATGTGTCATTCATAGAAAAAATGTCAGAATTTAATTTAGAGGTAAAGGTCTAAAAGTTAAAAAAACTATAGAAATGCTTAGTGACTGAGATATTTTCTCTCATTGAATTGAATTATATATTAATATTTTTGCTGCTAGATCATTGATTTAACCATACAGACTTTCTGTTCTGTAAGTTAAAAATTTAGGAAATTGTAGCATCTATTTAAACATTGACTAGAAATATATTTTTCTCCACTACATTTTAAAGCTACTCTGAATGACAATATGCCATAAAACAATTACATATGAATGAACCTTATGTGTATATATCACCATGGATTGATCTCAAAAACACAATGTGAATGACAAAAACATGCTTCACAATGATATACAGAGTATGATATAGTTTCTGTACAAGTCCATCAACACAAACATTTACATATTATTATTGAATGCCTATTTATTCAGTTCATCCAGGAACTAGATGAATTTATTCAATTCATCCAGGAACTAATATGTCCTCCCATATTATCGGGCCAGGGACTGTTCAAGGATCTAAAGATTCAGAGAAAATTCCTGACTTCGGTGATAGGAGACAGTAAATAAGCAAGTGTTACCCATAAAATATGTTGTACTTTTTAGGTTGATAACCACAGTGGAGAAAACAAAGATGAGAAGAGAGAGAGACTGTGTGTGTTGGGGGTGGGGAATATTATTGCATTTTAAGATGGAGCCTCCCTGGGAGCTATAATTTGGGAAAAGACATAATAGGAGTGAAACACTGAGACATACAGATATCTGAAGGAAGTGTATTCCAGGCAAGGGGCAACATGTCTACTATGATGGAAGAAAAGCAAAAGGGTGAAGAATCTGGAGCTGAGAAAATGAAGGGTAATGTAGCAGGAGATGCGACCAAAGAGGTAACTGGAATATATCTAAGAGCGTTGTCTTGGGCTTGGGTCAAACTCTGAGACTAGACATACCCATGTGTTATTTATTATGGAAATGCTCCCAGAAGAACCTGATAAAAGAATGGTATAATCAAGAAAGGAAGGGGAAGGAGCAAAGCAAGACTGTGATTTCAGTCTGAGTCCTAGACTCAGTCTGATCCCTCAGGAGAGTTCTAGAGTACAAATTACCCTCAGAGCCAATCCCAACTGCACGCAACATAGCTGGTGTTCAGATCCCAGCTCAAGTTAGCCCTTAAACCAAAGGCTGCTTGAGAGAATGTAAATTCCCAGGGACTCTGAGCTCTCTGCAGGCAAAGTGACTGCAGCTGTTCAGGAAGTCCTCAGAAGAGACTTGAAATCCTGTTCTATTAGAAGTAGAGAGTGGAAGGCGAGCAAAACATCCAGAATGTACCTACAGGGTTAAAGGTTGTGTAGAACTTTGTCAACCTTGTAAAGGATTCAAGACTTTTACTGTAAGCAAGATGAGAAGCCACTGGAGGATTTTGAGCTGAGGTGATGTGATCTGTCCATTGTTCTAAAAAGAATGGACTATAATAGAGAGTCAAGGGCAGGAGCAGAGAGAATAGTTGGGAAGTTACAGCTGTATTTCCTTTGATTTATTTTGGCGTCTTGGCCCAGAGTGGTAAAAGCAGAAGTATTGAGAAATGTTTGGATTCTGGTTAATTGTAGTTATCTTCACATTCAAAAAGAGTTATGGAATGTGAGAGAAAAAGAAAAGTCAAGGAGAGAACTCAACTCTTAAGAGGCTTGGCCTAACCTACTAGAAAGAAGGAATTTGTAAACTAGTATGGTGTAAAAAAAAAAAAAAAAAAAAAAAGGAAGAATATTTTCTTTTTATGGTGGGAGAACATATCAAGTGCTCAGTTTCTGATGAATGTCTAATAGCTATTTCTAAATTAAATGAAGTGGACATAATCAAATAGGCCTTTAGAGAAGCAAGACAAATTTGGAGGAGAGACTCTGGCTGCAGATGTAAATTTGTAACTCTTCAGGGTATGGAAATAACATGAAATTCCTGAGAATGTGGTTTTATATAGTAAGTATAGATCTAATAGCAAGAAAATTTTAAAAAGATACTGGAAACAAAGGGAGAAATGCTGGAGCAATGACTTGAGGCAGCACTGAGGACATGGAATTGAATGCATACGTGAAAATGGTGAATCTAGATAGGCGTCTGGCAATTCATTAATGGTGATTTGAGAGAACATAAGGTATACTGCATGGACACATTTGGGGGTAGGTACAATTATGGGAATTTGCGGATATTCTCTTCTCTATTCTTCTAGTCTGTCAGTAAAATATAAAGCCAGGGGCAGTAGTTGAGTGTAAATATAGGCAGGAAATGTTGAACATTTGAAGTCAGAAAAACATTTAAATGTCATATTTCACACTGGGAGAATGGACGGATTAGAGAAATAGAACGTGATTGTGGAATAACAGTGAGCATTCAATTGAAATCTTTGATCATGAATTTAAATTGGAAGATGCAAAAAGATTAGTTATCCTTTAACTAAGCAACATATTCAGCATGTTGGTAGGTTTGTTCTGGCCAGGGTTGTAGTTTAGCCAATTGAGTATGAAAAAATAAGAGAGTTGAAAGGGAATGAGGGTGTTTTCGAGTGATTACAGTGATTAAATATGGAATTTAATCAGGTTATGGGGGAAAAAGAAGACTTAAGGGTATTTTGAGACAGGAAAAAGATGAAAGTATTGATTGTAGATTATGGTGGGTTAGGAAGAGTGATGTAATTGGAGTACCACACACACACTTAGTGAGCTAGAAAACAGAAGGTGTTAATCAGATAGTGACATACTTGAAAGTTAGATTAATTTAAGGAGGAGGTAGCTGTTACTGATTATGAAAAGATCTCGAGAATAGATGTATGATGGAGTGTCTGAAGTAGAGTGGTATATAAGATTGACTCTTGAACGGATCAAGAAAATTAGAGACAATAAACATGTAAGTGCCAAGACAGCAAAAACTGTTTTATAGGCTGCTGGATGTGCATACATGTCTAAATCATTGTCAGGCACATATTAGACACTAGAAAAATATTTATTGGGTAAATTAATGAATGATGAAAATGTTAACATACCAACTTTAAGTACATTCAACTGCTTCAGATTTGATTCTATAATGGTGTCTTAGTTCATGTGGGCAGACTGCATGGCTTACAAACAACAGAAATTTCTCACAGTCCTGGAGGCTGGAAGGCTGAGATCAGGGTGCCAGCAGCGTCGTTGAGTGGGGCACTTCTTCAAGGTCTTGGTACAAGGCGCAAAGGAACTCTCTGGAGCCTCTTTTTAGGCCATTAATCTCATACGTGAGATTAATCACCTCCCAAAGGCCCCACCTCCTAATACCACCACATTGGGCATAGATTTCAACATACACATTTTGGGGGGATACAAACACTAAGACCCTAGCAAATGGGAAGCAAAGGAATAAAAAGCTGGCATGTTAACTTTATCAGTGATGTTTCCTTACTCATATTTTAGAAAAAAGCAAATATACTATTTTGTCATAATTCTTGTGTGAGATACATATATGTTATTATTTTCTGAACATTTTTATACCAAAAAAATGGATGCAATTTAAAAAAACACAAAGGAAATGGAATGCAACACATAAAACAGTGATCATTTAATTTTGCACATACAAGTGGTAGAGAACTATATTTCTATAACAAGACAAAGTTTGTTTTTTATAAAATTAATCATGCTTTATGTTGAAATGTAGCGATGAAAATTTAGAACCTAAAGACTGAAAGAATTCATATCCCAAATGAGGACTTTTCCCAGAGTAACTACAGAATAATATCAAAAACTGAGGGAACAGGCACTGTAGGAAGAACTGAATTAACTAGCCAGTCAGTCAAGTATTTAAAGTAGTTTCATTCTCAAAATGTAGCAGAAAAATCTGAAGAGATTTTTTTAAAAAGATAAATTGAAAAGGAATTTAATGATCAACTAAAGGGACTAAAGTCAAATACATTCTGGAAAGAACTCTGCTAAACCGCCAAACAATAAGTAATTTACAGATTATCTTAAAACTGTCAAGGTGGGTTGGCGGGAAGGGTTAATGAAAAACTTTAACTCATTCTATAGTACTACGATGAGAATTATAGTCAATCCAGACAAGTATAACAAAAAGGAAAAGGAAGAACTTTAAACAAATGTTGCTTTTGTACATGAAAACATGCATTTTTATATCACAAATTCAATATCATTAAATAAAACCCAGGTTTCACCAGGGGAAACAGCAGTGGTTTCAAATAATTGAAAATTGAGTCTACCACGTGACCCCTCTGAGCTACTCATGACAACAAATCAATAAGCGAGAAAGGGGTCCATGTATTAGCTGAGGTGACTGGTTCTAAGTATAAAAGAGAAAATGTGATGCTACTAGAAAAGAAGGTATAAGGAGGAGAATGGCTTTCTGGGGCTCCTGTGGATACTCCAATGTCCTGTGCTTAATGTCCATAGGAAATCACATCAACCCAATATAGTCAGAATGTCTAAGGACCCAAACACTTTCGAAATAAAGGTTTTTCTCATTCAACCAGGCAAGAAACTACAACCAGCTGAGGCAATTGCTGAGGGCAAAGGGAATACAGAATGGTAGTGGGAAAAGGGAGTAAAAAATACCAATGGTGACCTCATGACTAATTGCTGAATTGAGGTCTTAATAGTTATGATTGTTTGATACTTATTTCAATAAGGGATGCATTGTGTATAGTTTAAGCATTTTCCTCCCCCTTTCCCTTTCTCTTATCAACAAATATAAAATATGTCAATAATACCTAACATTATATCTCAATATTTAGGTTATAGAACATTAAAGAGAAAGTGATTCATCCCAAATAGGAATGAGTATCAAACAAAGACAAACGTAAGGACTTTGTAAATTTTCTTAGGAAGATGGTTAGTGTGTTTTCAGTTGTACAAGGGACAGTTGAATCACGTTAGGAAGAAGCATGATTTTAGAACTTATCTGTGGTTAATAGGGATGCATGTGGATTCCAGGTTATCAAGAGATGAACCTTGATAACCTTCTACTGTGTCAAATTAGTATCTCAGAATTTCTTTCCCTCTATGTTCTGGGCTAAGGTTGGCCATAAGAGAAAATTATGTGTAAAATTTAGAAAGTGGGAGTGAACAACAGCTAGATGGAAGCTCAGGGGGTCAGCGTAGGATAAGACAAATTAGTGCTCATACATGGTGTCTTGAATCTGCTGACTCACCTTATTGATGTGAAGCAGTAACTGGGCTTCCACATCCTCCACTTTTTGCTAGATCTCCTTCTCCTGCTCCTTTGGGCCAGGTATGTGTTCATATCCTCGACAAATAACACTAGCCTCTTCTGCAAGTCATCCAGATTATTGAAGTTGGATAACTGGAGACGTTGAAAGGTTAACATAGCTTCCGGCTCATCCTCATAGGTTCCAGTTCATTCTTACAAGTTCTAGTGTGCCCTTGCTCTCTATCACACTATGTCCATATTTCTTATGTACACTTGCCCTCTTCACTTCCAATCCAGCACCAGACACAGAAGCAGCAGCTGTAGATGAACTTTTTAACCACTCCCACAGTTGCACAAACAAATCTTTATAATAATTTGTTATAAATCATTATTAGTGGCCAATCTCTAATTCATCTCTGACTGGTACAAATACCTACAAAATTGAGCACACTTCCTCAAACTTCTCTTTTCTAGGGAATCTGTTTGGTTTAAATATGTAATTTAAAGAATCTCTCTAGGAATGTTCCATATTGTTTAGTCATTTTGACATATAATAAGAAAATATTTTTAGCAAAGCATTTTATTTTAAATATTTTGCCTGTTTAACCAAAGGTTACGATATTTAATCTACTCTATATTATATTAGAAAAAAATTGATCCACCAATTTAAAAATGTAGCTTGGTAGGTTTAGAGACAAAATATAACCTGCTTGGTATTTGCCAAGAGTTTAAGATAACTAAAACTTGATAAACTTTGATTATGAAAACAATTGGCAATTCTATTTTCACAACTTTATTCTAAATGATTAATTCTTAGAGCCTTCACTTATACTCTTTTAAATCAAACCTTTATTAATAACAAATGTTGCTTGAAAGGGCATGCATTTTCAAGCCCTTTGTATTTTGTGGTGGTTTGAGTTGCATCACTTCAAAACTGGAAACTCTGTTTTTAAATTAGCAGATAGATACCTGAAGTACTATTTTTGCAGGCTTTGCACAGGCCCCTGTCTACTACTTTGATATAGTCTATACATAGTCTGTATACATCCTGTATTCTGAGCTGGTAAAATACGTTGGAACTAACATATTAAATATTTGATGTGCTTTTACAAGTGCAAAGTGCAAAAACACATACATTAGTCTCATTGATGACTCTAAAGTGGATTGACATTTTGTGATAATGCCTAAACCTTTTGAGTCTTGTATAAAGAACATAGTTCCCCTTCACTTTTGCTTTAACTTGGAGGTGGCATGTTTAAATTTTCACGTATACTTAACGAGTTCATCTGATCTTGTTTCGTACTGTGTAGTTTTATTTAAATCTTAATAATTTTTATGCTGTAGCCTTTAATGATGCTTGTGACTAAGAGTAAAGCCAAATTAAAATTGAAAACCTTTCAAAATACTTACAAATGGAATGGGTTGATGTCTAGGATTTGCTTCAAAATAATGTGAGGTAGGAGGAAGGAGTGTGGATGAAGAAGAAAGGAGTGTCGATGAAACAATGTCAGTCAACTTTTGATAAAGGTAGAAACCTCTTCATGAGGTCACTTGTGGTAGGCCCTTATATAGCTTCAGGATGGGGGCTGGTTATCAGAAAGAGCAACCACATGATTAGTGGGTTGGAACTTTGAGCTAGCATAAATTCCAGGGAGAGGAAGGTGGCTAGAGTTTGAGTTCAAATACATGGCCAGCCAGTGATTTAATCAGTCATGCCTACATGATGAAATCCCAAATAATTCTCTGTACACCTGAGCCAATAGAACTTCCTAACTGGTAAACAACATTGATGTGCCAGGAGGGTAACACTTCCTGATTCCTGAGGAGAAGGCACAGAAGCTCTGTGTTCCCTCCCTGAATCCATCCTATGTGTATCCTGTGTAATAAAACTATAATTTAAGTATAGCACTTTCCTGTATGCTGTGAATCATCCTAAGAAGATTCACAAATAATCAAACCTGAGGAGATCTATCATGGGAACCCCCATCTTTGTAGCTAAGTTTTCAGAAGAGGGATAGCCTGAGGATACCCCCAAGACTTGCAGCTGACATCTGAAGTGAGAGCAGTCTTACGGAGAACTTTTCCCTTGACCTGTGAGGTCTAACTCAGGTGGTTAGTGTCAGAATTTAACTGTAGTATACCCAGTTGGTCAGACCAGTTGGAGTAAACATAATTGTCTTTTGAATAAAGTTTACATTTATTTTGACATAAATTTTCCTTTTATATAGCTTTTAATTTTCCCATCTGTCCCTATTCTCCAATTCAAATTGGTGTCATAGAAACACCAAAATGATTATATTTCCGAATCATACATAGCACTTATCTTCACGTGAATGCTCATGGCACTCCCTTTGTCTAGAATGTCTTTCTTATGGCACATAAATATCATCCAGCATGATCGAGTGATTCTTTTATACTCAGTTTAGTAATCATTTCTGCAGGGTGTTTTCCCAACTACCATCCACCAACCTCTTCCCACTCCAATACCCCTACCCACTGCCAAAAAATCTTGGAGTAAAGTACTTCTTTTTAGTATTTTTATCAAACCTTGTGTATATCTCTATTATTGTACTTGTACATCATTTCATAATGCTCATGTATCTGTTTTCCACAGGATGCTGTTAGCGCCGCAAGAATATGATTCTATTTTGCTGTTTTGTTTTTGTTTTTATCCCCAGGACCTAGCTCAATGGTTGCAACAAAGTATGGGCCATAAATATTTGTTGTGGGAATTATTTGAATGAAGTGAATACATTTGTGTATGTCTTTCATAATGTGCTTTTGTTGTTCTCTAGATCTAGGCTTATTATGGGATTTATTCTATGGAAGTTATTTTGTAAGTAACTTTAAATAAGCTTTTCTGTTGGGGAGCACTGTTAACCTTGTAACTTTTTCTATAAATTTCCTTCATGTTCAAATTGATCTATTCCATTTGCTTTGCGCACATTTTCCTCTCTCAATTTGAAATGTCCTTGTACGTTTTCATAGAAATATTTTGTAATTACATTGTGATTTGGACATCTGAAATCTAAATAATAACTATATTAATTTTGAAAACATGTAATACTGACCTAACGTTAGATCTTAAGCTTGAGGATTATACAAATATTTATCACTCAAGGTTATCAACTGTTGAGTAGTGAAATCCTTGATTATTCTATTAGACTGCATCTTCATTACGCTGATTTGATTATTTTTTCCTATCGTGTATGTAGAGCAGACTTCCTTTGGTCCAACAAACATTAAGACTGTGCCTCTATAACGTTGCTTATTTAGATGATGAGTGAAATTTCAATTACTCTAGATGCATGATCTGTGTGTAATTAAAAGACTGAAACAAGAAATTTGCTTTTTTTCCCTTAAAATTGCAGCTGAAACTATGTAGGCCCCTGGACTCCCACTGTAAGATAGTTGAGAATGATTATTGGCATCTTCCAGGAGAAAAATTTCCGTAAGTACTCTTGTCATCAAAAAATTTTCAAATCTTATATACAGAGAATGGAAAATAATACATTTATATCTATATATACCATTTTATTTTCTCCTAAGCTATTTCTTTGTAATTATGTAGAGGTGGATTAAATTTGTTTATGTTTGAGATTCTCCCTTCCATCCAGGTTACTATGTCCATTTGTAGGCATTATTACGGTTGAAAAAATAATATCTATAATTTCTATCTTAAGAGTTTGACATTACCATTAGAAAAGGAAGTAAAAGTCAAATCTTTCAGCAGCTGCAAAAAACATGCCCTGCTCAGGACCCTGAACAAATGCTATCTCACAACAATGTTTCTGAATGAATAAACATATACATGGGGCGAGAATCACTCCATATTACTGAAAATTGCCTGGAAATTAGCACCAGATCCATTCCATTTATCTATTTCCATATACGTCATTTTCATATAATTTTCTACTATATTCTAGAAAACGTCATCCCGTTTCTCTGATTTTAAAGTCCCAACCACCTTAAATATTGAGTTCAAGTCGCATCTCCTTATTGATGCCTCTGGCTTAAAATTAATTTCCCTTTTCTTTCGTACTAGTGCACAGTGTATCACAAATTAGTACTTTCTTGCCCTCTAACTTTAATCTGTGTAAACTGTGCCCATCTAGTTAGATAAAAAGCTCTTTCAGATCACCAAGAAGGTCTTAGTGTGCTGTGCTAGTTCCCTATTTCAACAAACAACCCAGAAAATATAGTGCCAAACACTGAGTGGATGTACTATACGTAATGACTGATTGATTAGAAGAATGACTATACTTTCTGCTCAGTGTGACCTTTTCTAAGAAGCCTTCCAAAATGAAAAGAAAGCCTTAGGCTAATATATTTAAACAATTTGCATAATAATGTATTTTCCCTTGTGGGTTTGGCTTTATTCATTTATATGTAAATGATCACATATATGTGACCATATCAATTTAATAAGGAAGGAGACAAAAGGCACAGACAGAGAGACAAACAATATGAATGTCACTGCTGTAGTGTTAGCTCTGGAATAAATACGCCTGGATTCTTAGCTCTGTCAGATGTCAGCTCTTTTATCTTGAGCAAATTACCTAACTCGGGTATCTTATGATTTCATCCAAAAAATGGCAATAATTTGTAACCACTTCACACTTTTCTTTGGAAAATAAATAGGGGATAAATGAGAAAGTGTGTATGTATATATACATATATATCATAATATAGGTTGTTATGAACTGTAGTATAAGCATATACGTATATGCACATACAGTTCAGAACTTACTCTATATTGTGATCACCATAATATTATATCATTCTGAGACAGCCTTTCAAGACTAGTTGTTTTGGGGATCTAGTTAAAGAAGATACCAAGTCAACCTCTGGGAAAGAACTCACTCTTAATAGAAATGTAGCTGTAGTACTTAGTATGACCTAGTAAAAATCCTCAAGGTCAGGAAAAGGATAATTTGAGTACCAAAGAGCATGTGTCATTCAGATCACCTTCTGACTCAGCCTTCAGGGACCGATGCCTGAATCCTAGGAGAAAATGTCTCTAAAATATGTCTGACGTTTAGAGGAAAAGCCACATGGTCCTGTAGCCTAAGTCAGAGAGCATAATGAGGATTATTGTTGGCAAATGATGACACAGATACAACCACTTAAGAGACATCCACAATGAAGAGCAGCTGGTAAGGCTTATTCATTTTTGAGGCACTAGTTAAATAGGCAAATGAGAAATACAGTTTTGCTGTGGTTTAGAGCTGTTTGTAGTTTTGGGGTGTTTTTCTAGCATTTTGGTAGTATAAGCAGCATCCTGCCATCAGCTGCAAGAGCTATGCATGCTGGGAAACAAATCATTAAATGCTATGACTTGCCTAAAAATTTTAAATAGCAGAATAGAAATAAAACAGACTTTCCTTCTGATTCAGTGCTCTTTGTCCTACTTGGCTGCCATCTTTACCTAGAGTTTCATAAAGTCACTTGGCAGATATTTTTAAAATCCATAATATTGAGTCATTGATTCAACATGTTGATGTCAGGTCCAGGAAGCATAGTTCTTCAGGTGTTCTTTCTTAATCTGAGACAGTTGGCTTTGGAAGCCACTGACCTAGACTATGAATAATCCTTTTTTTTTTTTTTTAAGTTGTATTATTCATTCAGCTTTGGAATCAGCTAGCCTCGGTAAGTATTCTATTTCAACCATGTAATTAGTGGTCTGGGACAACTTTTCAGAACCTCATACTAATCTTCCTTGATTAGACCTATTTAACAACAGTGTTGTGAAGATTACAAATGATGTGATATGGCATATTATAGGTACTCAACAAATGACATCTCTTATAAGGTGAATAATGATGACCTAAATAAAATTGCCCAGCATGTTATAAATGTTAATTTATACACCTTTTAAAATCATTACATTAATGATTTGTAAATGTACCATATACATTTTCTAATAACATTTTCATATAATTAGGTAAATACCATTGCAACCCACAACAAATTATAACAAATTCTAAAAAATTAACATAGAAATTGATGAAATTTTACAGAACTGAAATTCTATGTAATAAAAATTATTAAACATATAAAATACTTTTCATCGCAAACTACTTAGTTTGTTGAATTACATACTTGTTGAATTAAATACCAAGGAAGTATTACTATTTTAATTCTAAGAACAGCCTTAGCGATTTTCTATAATAACTTGATTGTTTTGGGTGGTTGTGAGTTAGTTGTGCTTGTTTTTATTGCTACTTAGAAAAGTAAATCCAAATATTTTCAGGAATAGATAAGTTTGAGTTATCCAATTGGTTTTCCCAGTCTTCAGAATTTTGAGAAGTAATAAAATCTTAAGTGACTTGGCTTCTCAGCAAAAAAAACTATTTGTTTTATTTTTTTCTATGTTGTATAAAATTCACAATTTTACCACTCACCTTTTAAAATATTCTAATAAGAGAAATATAGTGTGTTTATGAAGTTCAGTGATTAATTATATGAAAAAGTTTATACTTAGTCCAGTTTTATATCTTCCTGTAAATCAATATAAAATGAAAGTAGTAGATATTGGAGTTTTATTGGATACTTCTGATATTGGAGTTTTCTGTTCTTTTTAAACCTGTGCAATACTTTGAATACTTTTTACCATACACACATGTGTGACAAAATATTCTTTACTGATGGTATAAATAGATTCAACTGCTTTGTCATTGCAATCAAGTTGACCCATTCATAGAGAATATTACAAAGTGGCATTTTTATTTTCTATCATATATTTTAATATAGAAACTACTATAGAAATAATGACATGTTTTAGTGCTGTTTTTGAAGACACAAATGAACACTTTTATGTCTTCTAAAGGTTAGATAAGAGCTTAAAGAAAAAATTCTTCACTAAAGAGAATTTAAATACTTTCAATTCTTCATGATCCTAATTTATAATGTTCCTGGTCAAGATTTAAAATGTAACCAGTGGGCTTCCCTGGTGGCGCAGTGTTTGAGAGTCCGCCTGCCGATGCAGGGGAC
>NW_006797283.1:176887-177492 GCF_000442215.2 Lipotes vexillifer | reverse complement strand
TCAGCAGGATTCTGACAATCAGCAGATATTTTCCTAATATATCAAATTTTAGAAATCCATTCTTTCTAATACAAAGACTCCAAAATACAATAATGTATTAGAGAGCTGTCATTAAATTTCTATTGTATAAAACAATAAAAAGTAATTACAACACATATACTGAATTTGCTTGACATTCAAATTACGTATGGTTAATGTTTCTGAATGTTTCCATTCTGACTGGAAACATGGAAGGAGAAAGAAGACAAGACATAATCCTTGTAGTCAAGGTGCCTTCAATCAGATACAGAAGCTAGTTCCTAATTTAATAGAAAGCAGACCAAATTATCACTGTACTACATGTATACATAATTCAAATTGATTATAGGCAATGGAAGTATTCATTACGGTAAGGAACTAGAAGCAATGATAAAAAGATTTGAGTTCAAACTTAGAAGATAACAGGTTTTGAATAGGTAGTAAAGGAGGGAAAAAAGAAGGGAAGAGTTTTAGAAAAGGCACAGTTTTGGAAAGTACCATATGCACATCTCTTCAGAGAATGGCAAATTGGTCTCTGGCTGAAGTATAAGACATTTCTGGGGATAAAAATAAGAAAGAGGGAAAGA
>NW_006797283.1:155337-176287 GCF_000442215.2 Lipotes vexillifer | reverse complement strand
GGGAAAGAGGCAGCGACATATTCTAGAAGGTCCTGTATGTAAATTTAAGGAACTTGGTTTTTAATGCTCACTAAACAATTATGGAAAAGAACAATGGCTTAAACTGTGTATTAGGATAACAACTAAACACAGTATGAAGAATATATAAAGTAAAAGGTTGGATTTTGAGTGAACAATTAGACCACTGCTAGGCAAGGGCTTATGAAATCTTGAACGGGCTATATGGAGTAGGGTGGGAATAAGGAAATGTTACAAAATAGTTTAGTGCATTCTTTAAGATGAGGGTTAAAGGAAAGAGAGGTGACTATGAGATTTAGTCTTAGTGGTTGAGAGGATATTACAACTCAAAATACTAATTTACGGCAATGAAAATTTAAGAATTGTACTAAAATATGGGATTTTCTAAAAATCTACCAACAATCGCTATTCTTAAAGTATTTGATTTTACATGAGTTTTCTTTAGAAAATCAAAACCTGTATACATTTTAACATATTAGAGGTCTAAGCACAATCAGAATGATTGTAATTAATGAAAGAAGGAGCTTACATGTAACAATGCACAAAATACCACCTTCACTGTTAAATCTTTTAAATATGATTGTGACATTTCCCCATGATAAAAGTTATTCTCAGGGGTAATATTAGATGATATGATTCACTTTGTTATGATCAGAAATGTTCTCACCCTAATATTTATTTTTCCCTAACAGAAAATAATGGAGTTATGTATAATATGTGTTGTATGTATAAATATTTCAAAATTAGGAAATTATTCATTCTATATTTGTAGACAAGTAGAATGGCACTTCTTATGTCTGGACAATGATATATGAGAATAAGAGCAATTCACAGAAAATCCCCAATGTCAACTGTACTTAATGTCTTCAATCTCCCCATACTAAAATTTAATCAAGTAACAATATAAGCTAAATTTTCTCTGCTTCAGTATGGTATCTGACATGGATACCGTGAAGATATCAAATGGCCAAACCCTTGCAAGATTAAAAAAGAAGATGTAGGAGCTGCTCTGTCAAAACTAATTTATAAACTCAAGGATGATAAGTTTATTGGCTTCATTGAGCTATTTACCAATTCCTAACATAATAGTCATTTCAGTCATATGAAGTGCATGCATGCATAAATAAATACTGGTTTTTATGGCTCTATTAATTTTTATGACTTTGTGTAGGTTATTGACCTCTTTCTCTATATGCCTACAGGCTTTATGTCATAAAGATATGAACTTGAAAGCAATGAGTAAAACGTGAGTTTACATGCCTATGTTGGCCTTGAAAATTATTAATGAGAATAATTGGAAAGGAGTAACAAAAATGGTGAATCCTAGTTTCCTAAAAATTGCTATTATCCTTAACTTAAAAGCCCTCTGAAGACACAAACATTTTTTTAAGCTTTCATCGTTGTATAGTTGATTTACAGTATTGTGCTAGTTTCAGATATACAGCAGTGATTGTTTTATATACACAAAAACCTACATATATATACATATATATAATTTTTTCAGGTTATTTTCTATATAGTTAATTATGATGTATTGAATATTGTTCGCTGTGTTATACAGTAAATTCTTGTTGCTTATCTGTTCTATACATAGCAGTGTGTATCTGTTAATCCCATACCCTTCATCCCTACTCCCTCTCCCCTTTGGTAATCATAAGTTTGTTTTCTATGGAGACGTGAACTTTTGAAACATACTCTAAAAGTTTCTATTGATAGAGTAAGAATCCAGTGCATATGCAGTTTTCTGATTTTAGGTAATCTGTTCTCCATTTTACTAGGCTTAGCTTTAAAAGCTAGAGTATAAAAAAAATTAATAGGCTAAATTAATTGGACTACCAAAACATCAGGTGGGAAAAATTCACAAAAGGATGGTATTATAATAATAGTTACTATTTGCTAAGAGCCAATCATATGCCCACTGATGGACCAGGCCCTTATCTCATTATTTACAATATTTTCCAATAAATGCTATTAACCATTTCTTTTTATAGATGCAGAATTTGAGACCCAGCAAGTATCATTAGTTAATTTAAAAAGTTACCTAGTTAGGACATGGAAAGTCAGGGTTCTAATGTAGAAATGTCTGACTTGTAGAATATTATTTTTATGTGCATTTAAGTCAGTTTTGATGTGTAACTTCAAGATTCTTTTTCTAACAGGTGGGATGTCTGTTGACTGTGCCCAGCATTTCCTTCTATTTTTGAATCTCAGCTAATTAATAATTCAGCAAGTGTAATATCACTTTCACATGACAAATTAAATTTAGAACCAGTGCCCGCACATTCAAATTAATCAGTTGTCAAAGTAACATCTTTCTCTGTTGCCTTTCTATTTAATCCTGATAAAGAATCAAAGTGAATAGCTTAATTCCTACACTATTAACAATAATAACGTGAACCTTCAAGATTTTAAAATATGATACTTGTAACTTCTTCACGTACCTACTTGAAGAGATTTTCAAGTCCCTACTCTGCTCTTATCTGGCTCTTTGATTTATCTTTGATGCATTCTACTATTTATATAAAATTTGGAGATTGATTTATTAAAATTCTGAAGGAGGTAAATGTAGCTCATCATTTTTCTTCGGCCCAAAGTGTTAGATCTACATTAAGATCATTTTCCATTGCTCTTGGGCCTTTTAAAATTGTGTTCTAAGGTGAGAACAATGAATTACCTGACAGAAAAAGGTTTTACCTGCCCTGCCAAACTTCCAGCTCATGATAAAAATCACTTTAGGTAGTTTTTATGCAGCCTGTAATGACTGCTGGCATGCAACTGTGACAAGGGCCAGACATCACCTGTATTTCACAGATCACACAAAACCAGTGTATCAGGGGAGGAAGGAAGTGAGGGATGAGAACTTCAACTCACTTCATTTTGAAGAGACATGGCTTACATCTGTCTGTTTTCTACCTTTGGGGAAAACAAAAATGGCAGGGTTGCAATAAACCAAACTTTCCAAAAGGTGAAACGGTTCAAAAGATTACTGGAACCAGTAAGAACTGTATTGCAAAACTATTACCGTATAAAATGGGTCTAGGATGAACCTTGAAAACATGAAACTAAATGAAAGAAGCCCAATAAAAGGCTAATTATATAATGCCATATATATAGAATATCCAGAATAGGCAAATCCATAAAGATAGAAAGTAGATAAATGGTTGCCAGAAAGGCATGGGGTTGGGGGCACAGTAGGGAGAGGCTGCCAATGAGTACAGGTTTCCTTTGGGGTGATGAAATTTTTCTAGAAATAAATAGTGGTGGAGATTGCACAACTTTAGTAAAAGCAGAACAACTGGATTTTTTTGAAAGACCGATTATTATAATATGTAAATTACTTTAAAAAAAAGGGGCTTAAGCCACAACATTCTGAAGATATTAGAAACTTCCTGGATGAAAAAAAAAAATATATATATATATATATATGTATATATATTTGACTAAATACTAGGTAGTCTAATTTTTTAATAAGCACACATATTCTGAAGTTAATTATTTTCAGAGACACTTGAAACACCCTTTAAGTAGAGTGTAAAATATATCTGACTCTTGAACAACGGGTTCAAGGGAGGGGGGTTAAGCTACATATAATTTATAGTTGGTCTTCACTATATGTGTTTCCTCCATATCTGAGGATTCAGCCAACCATGGATCATGTAGTACTGTAGTGTTTACTATTGAAAAACATCCGGGTATAAGGGGACCAGCTCAGTTTATACCCATGTTGTTCAAGGGTCAACTATATTTCAGAAAATGAGAAAGGCAAGAAGTCCTGAAGTTTTCAAAAATATTTATTTTTATAGCAAGCATGATATTTGAAATTATTTGAAATCCAGGAGTCCCTAAACTCTTAGCCTAGAAGTACTGAAGAATTTGTCTTCACAAGACAGGTGTATAAGTTAGCCAGATAGTAAAAAATAGAAAAGCAAAGTGGACCCAGGTCAATGTTAGTATTTCTATTATTTATTCAAATTTTACTTTCTAGTATGGATATATACTTCAATGTCTTAATGCTGATTCTGAAGGAGAAAATTCTATGATTAAAAGAATCTAGCTTGCTGTCTTCTCTATGCCTCTTTTAGAGATGTGCAGTCTAAGAAGCTTTGTTTTAATAAAAATGGCACATTAAAATTGATTTTTTCCAAATAAAACCATTAACTTTATATGCTAATATTATAGAAACTTAGATGTGCTGTAGTTAAGTTTTGAGTAAGCCATAAACACAATTACTTTTCAATAAGCATTACACTTAATTTTTTTCCTCAAACACATTCAAAGCATCTGAAAGCACACTACAATTTTGGCAATGTAGAACTCTGGCCCAAAATATATATTATTTATACAAATCCCTGCTTTATAATAATTCTCAGTAGAAAAGCTAAATTCAAACAAAGCATCTTATTTTCTGTACGTGCATAGTACACAAGTTGAATTACATATGAAAATAAATGTTTCATGTTTTGATTTGCAGTTTATTGGCTAAACTATCTCTTTAACAACTTAAAGTGGAAATGGGATTCAGTATGATGCAGTTAACATTTGAAAACTCATACTGAAATAACTAAAAGGAGAAACATTAAACTAGAGTAGCAGAAAGAATAAGACTTTTTACCTTGAAAATATGGAAATGGTTTTAGGTACCATTTACTGAGCATGTTTTAAAAACCCTCACACCATACACAAATGTAAACTCAAAATGGCTTAAAGACTTAAACATAAGAGATGACACCATAAAACTCCTAGAAGAGATCGTAGGCAAAACATTCTCTGACATAAATTGTACCAACGTTTTCTTAGGTCAGTCTCCCAAGGCAATAGAAATAAAAGCAAAAATAAACAAATGGGACCTAGTCAAACTTACAAGCTTTCACACAGCAAAGGAAACCAAAACAAACTGAAAAGAGTACTTACAGAATGGAAGAAAATCTTTACAAACAAGTTACCAACAAGGGCATAACTTCCAAAATATACAAACAGCTCATACAGCTCAATAACAACAACAAAAAAGCAACCCAATCAAAAAATGGGCAGAAGACCTAAGTAGACATCTCTCCAAAGCAGACGTACTGATGGCCAAGAAGCATGTGAAAAGATGCTCAACATCACTAATCAGTAGAGAAATGCAAATAAAAACTACAATGAGGTACCACTTCACACCAGTCAGAATGGCCATCATTAAAAAATCTACAAATAGTAAATGCTGGAGAGGGTGTGGAGAAAAGGGAACCCTCCTACACCATTGGTGGGAATGTAAATTTGTGCAGCCACTATGGAAAACAGTATGGAGGTTCGTTAAAAAAATAAAAATAGAGTTTCCATATGATCTAGCAATCCCACTTTTGGGCATATATCTGAAGAAAACTCCAATTCAAAAAGATACATGTACCCCAATGTCCATAGCAGTACTATTTGCAATAGCCAAGACATGGAAGCAATCTAAATGTCCATCAACAGAGGAATGGATAAAGAAGATATAGTACATACATACAATGGAATAGTATTCAGCCATTAAAAAGAATGAAATAATGCCATTTGAAGCAACATGGATGGACCTAGAGATTATCAATATTAAGTGAAGACAGAAAAAGACAAATATTACATGATATCACTTATATGTAGAATCTAAAAAAATGCTACAAATGAACTTATTTGCAAAACAGAAACAGGCTCACAGGTATAGAAAACAAACTTATGGTTGCCAAAAGGGAAAGGGAGGAGGGTTAAATTAGGAGTTTGGGATTAGCAGCTATAAACCACTATATATAAAATAGATAAGTAACAAGGTCCTATTGTATAGCACAGTATATATATGTGTGTGTGTGTGTGTGTGTGTGTGTGTGTATAGATAGATAGATAGATATAAAGCTGAATCACCTTGTTGTACACCAGAAACTAACACAACATTGTAAATCAACTCTATTCAATAAAATTTTTTTTAAGTTCTGCTTATTTACAATGCGAAGTAATCTTATCATACCTACAACTCATCATCATAAAAAAAAGCCTGAGCAGTAAAGCAGTGAAACTTTCCCAAAGTCACAAAATTTAACAAGACAACATTTAATGTCATTGCACGTTAATAAGTTAACATGTAATGAGATTAAAACATCTGTTTCAATAAATTCCACCATACCATACAACTGATTATAACACATACACATGAAAAAATAAGAAACATAAAAACTACAAAAAATCCTTCTCTCCATCTAAATGGGGCAAATATTTGTAAAGCATACTTTGTAAAATTTGGTTTTCAAACAAAATATCTGCAGAGCTATTTTGTAATCACTTACTGACACATATTTAAAGTAACCAGTTGTTAAACTATTATGTTCAAGTTCTCTGTTACCTACAAAGTTGTTTGAATGCACAAGAACTTCATCTTCTAGCGTAGTGACACAAAGCAGCACCATGAGTGGAATATATTTACACAACAGGGTGACATTAAAGCTATTTACTTCAGTTGAGGTAGTGTTACAGGCCACGTTACCATAATTTCTTGTGAAAGGAACAATATTGCTGCTTAATAAGCCATCCATTAATGAGAATGGTGGTGGTTTTATGTAGAATGTATTCATCAAATTTAAAGGTAAAATGGCATCTTTTCCAAAAGGAAATGTATTATATTGCAAATATACTCCTGTATTGGAAGCAGACTTTGAATACATGTAGATTCTAGATATCAATGTGTTTCCTCTCTTAATATCACTTAAATATGATGAAATATAGTGCTTAATGTTTTATAAATAAAGTTTTCTAGGGTTTAAAAGCCTCACATACATCTTCCTTGCAATCTGTATAAAGTGTTTATAGTGATTAACAAGTTTAATGCTTGTTTTTAACATACTCTTACATTATTTTTCTCAGGACAGTAACAGTATGTTCTGTCATGGTGTGGTTTCTTTAAACAAACATTAAGATACACTCTCTGCACACGAAGAAATTTTTCTTTTCCTGTGTACCCTACCATTAGAAAAACTCACATTATTTTTAATGTGTTGGTTATACAGAAGCCATTCCAGATTAAAGAATGCTAACAAGATTTTGACACTAAGATAAAGGTACATGTATCAGATTTTGCATTACAAGAACAAAAACAAAATTTTTATGACCAGAATTTAAATAACCCCAAACTAAGCCATCTCATAAATATTTAAGAAAATATATGTTTTTAAGTTGTACATACAAAAAAAAAAATTGAAAAAGCATCTCTGGAAATGAAATGGTAATTGCCATTTCTTTCACAGCTAGTTTATTGCTGTGATTTGATATAATAATTGAGACACTGATTTACTCTAGGGTTGTGCTAGGGTTATACATTTATGGATAAAATGGAGAACAGAGCATGTATTTTAGATGTTAATGATATTCAGTCTATGTCTAAATTGACTGACTACTTTTTAGTCAAAAGAATCAGTCTTTTTACACTACCACAAGAAAGAGAGGCATAAAAAGAGAGAAGGAGAAAAAGAGAGGAGGATTAAAATTTTAATGAACTTCACGGAGCCAGGCTAAACCTAGAGAGCATATTATTACAGACTGTTTCTCTCCCAATTTAACTCAAAGCAACTTGTCAAGATTTGCTTCTTTATTGAAGAAAACCTTGAAAATTAGAACAGCAGTGTTCATATTTATAGCAAGTGTAAATGATAAGCCCAAAGGTACTACATCAAATGTAGTCAAGAAATATTCTAACAATTTTTATTGTTATTTATTTTTATTTGTCTCCAATATCTTTAAGCCTGTATCTAAAAGATGAAACCTTTGTCCAAAGAAAGCAACTGAAATATGGAGTGGAAAAGCATTTCCCAGTTTATTTCCTTTTCTAATTCCAACCCCTTGTTTCTCATCCTTTGTTATCTTAGTCACTAGGAAGGAACTACATGTGAAAGGGTTGTCATTGATGGTGAAGCAGTCATCGGTACCGACGTGGACCATGACATCAATGCCTTTAATTATGGACTGCAAAGGGCACTTCTCCTTAAATTAATGTGAAATAAGTCCTGGGATTCCTTATCAAATTTCGGTACACTATAGTCAAATTATATTTGTATAATTCATTCACTTAAACATAATTTTGTAAAAATACAGTACATGTATAGGCATACGTTTTAATATTTAAACAGTATTGGAATTTCAAATTCAGTTATATATACTTTTTGTTAGGTATTTATACTTTTTAATTTCCATTTTGAAGCAAGATGGACATATTTTAAATATACCTAGACATACTATCATTTTATAGTTTCAGTTAAAATATTCTTTTTATTTTTGTACCTTCTGTTCAGTTGAACAGAATTGTCTATTATTGTCAAACCACGAATTTACCTAAAATGAGAAGGTTATTTTTATTTTGTTACTAGCACTATTTTTGTTTCCCTTCTGTATTTGGTCATTTCTTTTCCATCTTACTTTATCTTAGAAATTCTCATTTAACACAGTGTGGCCTTGATCTCCAAACACTGAACATGATGCTCCTCACATGCTCACACCCTTTACAGGCTGGGCTCAAGAAAATTCCACATCGTTTAGAGCTGGTTCAGGTGCTAATGGAATCTCAGAGCGCGATATGAATTCTCTAGATAACGTGATGTCAGGAATACTGACTTTTATACTTCAAGAATACCTATCTTTGAAATCACACACACACATTTTATTATAATCATGTGCACAGTGTATTTATTATTTGTAATATTTGAGTAATTTCATTGCTTCCCTTGAGATGTGTGACACTATGGGCTATCAGAATATTTTTCACAAGAGGAAGAGAGGTGCCATGGAAGCTGGATAGACAACAGTCACCACTATAGGTGCCTTCCTAACCAGAGCTATTGAGGAAGCAGCTATTGAATGATCTTTATGTATTTGCATAACTGTCATTACGTTTCAGCTTTACCATAATTAAAGCAAATAAAAACATTAATATTGTACTTTACAAATTATTAACAACTTGTCCACTAACTCAGTTAATTGTCATCAGCTACTTATGTTTGATTAACTTTATAAATGCTTATTTTATTACATTCAGAATCATTTACTATTTAAGACAATTCCTAATAGTAAGTGATTTTTTTTCCCCTAACTAGACAAGTATTTGAAATGACACATCTTGATGAGATCATTTAACATTTTCCACCATCGCTATTGAGGTTGGAAAGTGGGGGCTCATGACATTAAAGGTAAAACTGATACTTCTTTCAATTTGTTTTTTAAAATATACAATTTTGGTAATATAAAAGATTCTAAAGTTTTTGGGTGCTTATTGAAAAATTTAATGGTTTGTGTAGAAAATATGAGTGTAATGAATAATCATACAGTTGGTTTTTCATTCACTATTCATTTCAGGTAGTTAAAACTTTACTCAGTTTCTAGTTGTTTGACAATTTAGTCACATATTTTTATATATGTACTTATGGGCCATTAGTTATTGGCAGAAAACATTCAAAACAAATTTTGGTATAGATATTCACAGGTGTAGGAAACACCAATGGAAATGAACCAACTACTGCTCTGTGTAAAAAGACGTATGAGTTTCCCATGAATGATGTGTTATCATATGAAAATATGTCATGATTCCATTTAGATAAAGCTCAAAAACAAGTGAAACTAATCTATGGTACTGGAAGTTATGCTAATGGCTGATGCCTAGAACTCGACATGAAGGTGCTTCTGGAGAGCTGGTGATGTTCTATTTCTTGAACAGGTGTGAAAAGTCAATGCTATACACTTATGGACGTTAAACTTAATTTTAAAATATTTAATAAAATTATTAGAAGCAGAGTACTCTAGCTTTTAAAAAAATCTTACCCAAAGTGAGGTATAATGAATTTTTGAACTTCTTTGTAAAAGATATAAAAACACATTGTCTTCTTATGTTGTGAAAACCACTTGATCAAAATTAAAAAAAAATGGACTTTACCACATGGGATATTAGGCATAATAAAAACATATAAATGCCACCTCCAATTACTATTATTAAAGTGATATTTATGAAGAATTAAGAATTTTTGTTTAAAATTTTAAGTAAAATAAAGGGATATTTAACATTACACAATAAAATGAAAAATACAGTAAATCATTGTTACTGAATTAAGATGGCGGATTTTTTCTACCTTATGCTTTTTTATATCTTTAAATTTTCCAAAATTAACATGAGTTATAACCTAAAGCTATATCATAAAAATGCTCATTTTCATTTACCCAGTGATTCTAAAACTGGACTTTATTCTGTGCAAAAAAATCTAACAGGAAAAATATACAATTATTTTTTACTGTTGTATTTATAATAGAGGAATTTATATGACTAACAAATGTATGATATGCATCTAAAATATACTATTATGCTCTTCAGCAAGTGGTGCTGGGAAAGTTGGACAGCCACATGTAAGTCAATGAAGTTAGAACACACCCTTATGCCATGCACAAAAATAAACTCAAAATGGCTTAAAGACTTAAACATAAGAGATGACACCATAAAACTCCTAGAAGAAATCATAGGCAAAACATTCTCTGACATAAATTGTACCAATGTTTTCTTAGGTCAGTGTCCCAAAGCAATAGAAATAAAAACAAAAATAAACAAATGGGATCTAATCAAACTTAGCACAGCAAAGGAAGCCATAAACAAAATGAAAAGACAACCCACAGAATGGGAGAAAATATTTGCAAACGATGTGACCAACAAGGGCATAATTTCCAAAATACACAAACAGCTCATACAACTCAATAACAACAGAAAACCAACCCATTCAAAAAAATGGGTAGAAGACCTAAGTAGACATTTCTCCAAAGCAGACATATAGATGGCCAAGAGGCACATGAAAAGATGCTCGACATCACTAATTATTAGAGAAATGCAAATAAAAACTACAATAAGGTATCACCTCACACCAATCAGAATGGCCATCATTAAGAAGTCTACAAACAACATGCTGGAAATGGTGTGGAGAAAATGGAACACTCCTACACTGCCAGTGGGAATGTAAGTTGGTACAGCCACTGTGCAAAACAGTATGGTGGTTCCTCAGAAAACTAAAAATAGAGTTACCATATGATCCAGCAATCCCGCTCCTGGGCACATATCTGGACAAAACTATAATTCAAAAAGGTACATGCACCCCAGTGTTCACAGCAGCACTGTTCACAATAGCCAAGACATGGAAGCAACCTAAATCTCCATCGACAGAGGAATGGATAAAGAAGATGTGGTACATATATACAATGGAATATTACTCAGCCATATAAATGAACAAAATAATGCCATTTGCAGCAATGTGGATGCAATTAGAGCTTATCATACTAAGTGACGTAAATCAGAAAGAGAAAAGTACCATGATATCATTTATATGTGGAATCTAAAATATGACACAAATGAACTTACCTATGAGACAGAAACAGAGTCACAGACATAGAGAATAAGCTTGTGGTTGTCAAGGGGGAGCAGGGCTGGGAGAGGGATGGAGTGGGAGTTTGGTGTTAGTAGGTGCAAACTATTATGTATAGAATGGATGGACAGCAAGTTCCTACTGTATAGCACAGAGAACTATATTCAATATCCTGAGATAAACCATAATGGAAAAGAATATAAAAAACTATAGATATGTATATATATGTGTATATATATGTATATGTATGTGTATATATAACCAAGTCTCTGCTGTACAGCAGAAATTAACATTGTAAATCAACTGTACTTCAATTAAAAGAATAAAATGAAACAAAATATACTATTATGGTGATTATCATCTATTTTTAAAGTATTTTATGATACTTCAAAACAGTATCATAAGGTTAAATTATCTTAGAAATTGTAATTCTTCTTTCAGCATACTTTTTACTGCTATGTACCCTGAAATAATGTCTGGTTATTAAATGAACATTTAAATGCACGATATGTACTTTTTTAATTAAGAAGCATTCATGAAATATCAAATAGCTCTCAAATGCTGATGGTCTGTAATAACCAATGTCAGAAATAATGTATTCATAGTTCCGTAATGAAGGTCTATAATTAAAGCTTTGTTTTTAGGGTAAGCATGTGTAGGAAAGGTAAAGACATTTCAAAGTCTCAAGCTGGAAAAAAGTGGGGATTAAAGGATCTTGTGTTACTTAATGCAGATGCCTCCAAACCACTTGTAGTTATTCTTTTTCTGGTAGGTAACAAATTCCTGAATTTTATCTCTATCACAAAGAAATGGAGCCTGAGAGAGTTACTTCTTGTGCTTAGTTAGCTAACAGTGCCCTTGAACTGGGTTTCTCTTGACTCTCTAATAGACTTGAGATCAGTCCTAATTGTGTTTCCCAACTCTTCTTTGAGATAAGTAGTCGTGCAATTGCCAGGTGGATAGCAGTGGTCTGGAGTCTTGGTATACTAGCTGCTGTTTCTGCAACAGAACAATCACCATGTGGAGACATTTTTAATAAGCAAACTCTCATGCTTGAATACAGGGAAGGAGAAAAATCTATACCTCTTTGATCTCTGTACTCCAAGACTTCTGTTTGTAACAGCACACAGAAATGTTGGGATGGTCCTGATAAGCAGCACTTGTTAGTTATGCAAATAGTTTTGTTTTTTGTTTTTTTTTCAGTTGAATGATGAAAGTGTCTGAGTTGGATTTTTGGTTGGATGACAGAGCACAGAGGCCACAGGTGAAAATATGTAATCCCTGTCCTCTTGCCTTTCAAATCTGATTCAGTCGACTTTGGTTTTGGCAAGGGGATTTGGTAAACACTAATTCTAAAACAGTGAATTTCAACTCTTACTTTTTAAAATAAGGATACCGAGGCATACCTTGGAGCAATGAAACAATTGTCTAAGGATAAAGCCAGGAGGTTGCTATAAATGTTAAAATACAAGAAGCCCTGCTAGAACAGTGGTTTTCAATGTGTGGCCACTGGAATAGCAACACAGACATCACCTAGTAGCTTGTAAGAAATACAGAAAAAGGGGGAGGGGTACTTATTCCATCAGAAACTCTGGAGGTGGGACCCAGTAATCTGTGTGACAGCAAGCTCTGGAGCTGAGTTTGATCTGTGGCAAAGTTTGAGAACTACAGGTATAGACTAGAATGTAAAGGAGTGACTCAATGTAGTTGATGTGTATACTGGATTTAAATTTACCGCAGCAGTAAATAACAGTGAACAATTGACTAGGGACTTAAGTTCTCTGTAAAAATTTGCCTAGGAAAATTGTCTAAATATAAGTAACTAGGAAGAGGTCCTTACAGGTTTCTCCCCAATTTATCACAGTCTACAACACTGCTATGAGTAGGCAAATGTAGAAAAAAAAGAGAAACTAAGTTAAATTATTTTAAATTTATGTAATGTTTTTCATATTACTTAAGCTTTTCTGCAGTCACTAATTTTATCCTCAAGTTCACCAAGAAACTGACACAGAAATTTCATATACACTTTTTATGGACTAGGAAGGATACTGAGGCTTAAGGTAAGATTACTTGCTTAAAATACCCTGGCTAAGAATAAGCAGAACCAGAACTTTTGGCTTTGGACCCTGTGTTCTAACCTATGTATTTTAAGAAAAAGTTGGAAGGAGAAAGCAGTCTCTGTTTGATAGGCGTAAACACTCAGGAAATTTATCCTGTGTATGTTTGTGTGTGTGCCCTTAGATTCCCTTACCCCACCTCCATTACAGAAAAGGCAACTGAGCTTTTGCACAAAGCTCAGAGTTATAATTAAAACAATCAAATCCAAGATCTCTAAAAAGATTCTGAATAGATTGCAGATTGCTAGAATGCAGAATATAATCAAGCAAATCCAGAGAGGATTTAACAGAAACTTCTTCCGTGTTAATTATATGTACCGGGTTAATAGAGAGCCTGTAATAAAGAGGGATCATTTTGTTTTGTTTTTAGCAGAGACCCATTATCATGCCATTTGTCATAACAAATAGTTATCTTAAAATCTGTATGTGAACAACCTTATAACTTTTCTCTCTGTGAACTATTTGCATCTGCACTTCAACAGTAAAAAAGGTTATTCAAAGCCCTTTGAGCTCCCTCATTATATACATTGAGGTCTGTACATGAGAGCAAACGGTATAGACTGCTTCCTCAATTACCACCACCCCGCCCCCATCAAAAATAAATCCACTTTGTTTCAGCTCTAAAGAAATAGAAATATGTGAGCCAGGTTATAAAGTAAATTGACAGCATACATCATACATTATTCATCCTTCTCTTCTCCTGTTACCTTGCATATACGAAGTTCGATTTTTTATATTTGGCTTCAGTGCCCACATCAATGTATATAGTTGTCATGACAGAAAAATAAATTCAATTGAACTGGGTATCTGTTATGTACCAGACATCAGGCTAGGTCCTAGGAAGTTAGTGGTGAATAACAAAATTATTGCCCTGCTTGGGAAAGACAATAAACAAATAATTTTGGGTGCAATAGATGTTATGAATGTGGAAATAAAAGGACTGTAGATCTAACCTAGACGAGAAGAAGTGGTAAGTCTTCCCAGGGCGAGATGCATTGCAGCTGAGACCTAAAAGTGATTTTGTTAGATAAGCAAATGGGGTTTTTATAGAGTAGAATTTTCATTCAAAAAGAGCATGTTCAAAAGCATGGAGCACAAGGCTCATCCTTAGAACAGATAGAAGAAAAGCAGGGGTGGGAGCAGAGGGAAAGTAGTGTTAAGAGAATAGAAAGAAGTTGAGAGGTTTTGTGAGTTAGGAATAAAAACAAGAAATATCAAAGCTTGAGGAGGAAGATTATTAAGACAGCCCTGGGGAAAGAGGGGTATGTAGAGACAAATGTGGGAGAATTAGCTCTTAGGAATCTAGAAGCTATGACAATAATGTGATGCATGTAACCTAATGACCACCTAATATGCAAGGAAGAACTGTACATGTACTACCCTTTTTACATTAAATATTATAAAATTATCTGCAAATGCACCTTCAAACTTTATACCTGATCTTGGAGGAACACCTTCATTTTTTCCCTTTGCTTCTACTCTTTTCTCTCCTCTCAGCCCATATAAGATATTGTCTCTTTCTACCCTTTGTAAAAATAGGATTAGTCTTGATGGACAGGTGTTTTCAATTTGCTGGGTTTTTTTTTCCTACTTGTGAATGCTTGACACAAATTATAATTTTGATAAAATTGAAAATGGCTTTCTTGATGAGGTCAGTTAATACCATACATTTTGGAGTTGTTTCCAATGCATTTAGGAACCTCTTTTTTTTTTTTAATTGGAGTATATTTGATTTACAATGTATTACTTTCTGCTGTACAGCATGGTGAATCAGTTATACATATACGTATCCACTCTTTTTTAGATTCTTTTCCCATACAGGTCATTACATAGTGTTGAGTAGAGTTCCCTGTGCTATTAAAGTAGGTCCTTATTATCTATTTTATATATAATAGTGTGTATATGTCAATCCCAACCTCCCAATTTATTCCCACCCCTCCATTTCACCACTGGTAACCATAAGATTGTTTTCTACATCTGTAACTCTTGATCTGAATCACACAAATAAGATTTAAAGGGATATATGGGGCATTCTAACTTATTATCCTGCACCTGTACAACTACAGACTGCAGTGTTGCATGGTATATAGGACTTTGAAGTCAAAGAAACCCAAGCCTAAATCCCAGCCCTATAAAACCTGGGCAAGTTATTTAAAATTCTAAAGCCTCAGTGACTCTCTGAAAAATAAAGGAAACAATACTTGCTTTTAAAATAACACATATAAAGTATTTATCTCACAATGCTCAACAAATGTTATATTTTTCGATACAAGGTATTTTTGAACCAGGTTTTTGTCTAGACAAGGTGGTTTTGAACCAGAATTTTGTCACTGTTGTCCTTTGTTCAATACTGTTTGTTGAGAAAATATTAAATTTAGAAGACTACATCACCAAATCATTAATGTTAATTATTTGTTATTATTATTAATTAATAAAGAAGGATCGCCAGATTCAAGGTCAGAATACAGTAGCAAACATCTGGGTTATTCTGTAGGCACAGTTGTCTACGGTTAAATTTAATGACCTGCAATGTATGCACACTGTGCTAGATACACAATCTGTGTTCATTATCTTCTCTGAATCTGGAACCACCAATATCAGAGCAAGCCACAGAGAAGTAACTGAGGCCTCTAGGGGTTTGAGGCACTATTCCAAGCTCACTCATCAAATGCTTACTGGAAATGAGTTTTATACCAAGGCCTATTTGGTACCACACCGTCCATCTCTTTACATTTCACAACATCACAAATCAAGAAAAGAACTCCCACAAACTATTTCAATTCAAGAGAAGATTCAGCAATAAGAACTTCCTACCAGGAACTTGAGAGATAGTATCTCATTTCTCCTGGAAGGGTAAGTTATTTTGCCTACAGTCAAGTAAACCAGACTCTGTTGTCTAAATCCTCAAGGTCCTTGTGATTAACTTCTATCTCATCAGTAGAAAATGAATTTATTTACATGCCTAAGTCCAATCTCTTTTTTTTCCCTGGGGAATTATACATATATGTTATTTATATATATATAAAGAAGCTGTGTGTTATGGTGATTTTCCCCACTGCCTTCTGTGGTAATTGGACTCAGATGCCTAGGCTGCGGGGTGCATATTTCATAGAATACTCAAGAGTATCAAAATATTAATTTACCACCTCCCAGGTTAACACTCTGCAGTGGTAGGGGACTGCCTACACATGACACATTGGCTCTGACTAGATTACCTGTAATACTCAAAACCCATTATTCAAGGTGTTAAATATTCCAGATGGTTCTCGGACATCACTAGCAAGTTACAAAATCCCTTTATATGTTGGGGCAATCTAAAATATTCCTGACACACTGAACATAGATGAAAGGGGTTTCCATCCCATGGTTATCTCTCTGGGAACTGTCAAAATAATAAAATGTAACTGCCGTCTAAATTATTCTGTGACCTGTTTGCTTTAGGCAATGAAAAAGTATAAAAATCATTACGTATATTTCATATTCTAATTTTTAGACACAGTTGCAACAACATCAAAATAGCAGGCTGAAGTACATTGGAAAATCTAGAGAACCTTCCACATTTTCCCTCTCATTTGGGACTATGTCTACATAATGCATGGTAGAAGCAGGTGTTTGCAAGATATGAGTTCACATACACAAAAATTTATACTGGTGCTAAATAATTAAATGGTTTAATTTGCTATGCAGTACACAGAACAGTAGCACAGATGAGTTTGCAACATTCAAGTCTTTGGGGCTGTGGAATTGTATCCTAGTTTTCAGACTGTTGATGGATTTTTTTAGTTCGGGAACAGGAAAAAGTTGACTCTACTGATGATTTTGAGATTGCACACCCCCGCTATTTCTCATCTGCTCTAGTGAAAATCATAATATTGCACTGAAGTATTAAATCCATCAGTTCATTTGCATTCACTTCTCCCTTGGGAGCTACTGTCCCCTCTCTCTCTCTCTCTCTCTCTTTTTATGTTAGAGCACATGATTAATTTATTCACTCATAATTACACTTGAAACAAAGCTTAAATTTGAGGTAACAGTTGTTTTAAAAAGAGGTGAAGAGACCAACTCTAGTTGATGTTTTCAGCCTGAGATTTAGTTAACAGTAGAACCTTACAGCATTAGAGTCATTGCATATTGTAAAATACATGCAAGACCATTTGGTGACTATGTTTGTCTGTATATTTTTATAAAGACATGATACAATCATATTTGTAAATTTAAAGCAAATATGTATATGCACAGAGATAATTTGATTTTTTCAAAGCTTTAGTACTTTACCCATATTTCCCATAAAGTATTTGCTATTAATTTGAGGATTCTGGCTCCTATATTATTACTTAATTGTTGAAATCTCATTCGAGATGTACAGTTTACAAGTGAAAATAAATTAGCATATAAAAGTTAAATCATTTTATCATTATATAATTTTTAGTAAAATAAATCTGAAATACATGAACTTTTGCCATAGCGAAATAATTCAAAAATCATATTTTGAACTTGATGATGAATGACAAAATTAGCCTAAGATTAATGTCTTCATATAGTCCTGAGTGTTTTATGAAGTTTTTGTGGGACTCAAAGTTAACAGATTGTTATTGATGATGTTTATCATTCTTCATTCCTTATATATGTATATGAACATAGACATACTTATACATACATCTATATTTATATTATGTATATATGCATAGTCTAACATATACATATTTTACGTTTATATATATATTATTTCTTAATGCCTCCCTCAAAATGCATAGTCCTATAGCAATCACACATGAAAAACAACCAAATAAAACCAAAATGAGTACCTTGATTATCACTTTTATCTACTTAGTTATTCCTTGCTATGTTTTCTGTTCTCTTTCAGATAATACAGATCCTGGGAATATCGAGTTATTCCAAGAGGTATTTCTTAGCAGAGTTTTATGCTCTATTGACATTCATCTCTAATAATAAGGTCTACCATTTTTTGCTTTCTGGGTAATTTTTTAAGCTATAGTGACTCACCATTCCTCTACCATTTCAAATAGCACCCAAAGTTGCCAGATCTATTGGCATCTTTCTGTTAGTGTGGTCTACATTCTGAATTCCATGGTTTTACTGGCAAATCTTGAGATATCAATGTTGGGTTGTGTTGTGTGGTAAAGCATTTTGATTTCCATCATAACACAGCATTTTTCTCCTACTGTCACTCCTCTGGACCACTACTTACTGTTACTCATCTCTGTTTGCAGTCATTACACACAGATATGAAGATTAAATATATTTGTTACTGAATAATTGTCACCCTCCTCAAATCAATTCATTTGTAAAAAAAAAACAAAAAAAAAACCCCACGTAGTTTCTAAATAACCACTATGTTAGTAATGTGAGTGGAGCAAACATCTTTTGAGTGCCTTTAAATGTCAGAACCTGTGCAGGTGTTAGGGTGGTTCAGGGCAAGGTAGAGAATTTTCCTTTAAATCAGGCATATTTGTCCCTTTGAATGGTCTTCCTTTTGTGTTCACTTCTTTTTGGGTTTTGTGTCTAAAAATGTGTTGGATATTTGTTTTCCCCCTGAAGTCCTACAGAATTAAAGGGGATTCTCATAATTTAGAACTACAAAAGCAAAAATAGATAATTTGTGTTTTAGAGAATTCTGAAATCCTAGAAAAATCATTGAAGGTAGTAAATTTCCCCCAAATGGGACTTTTTTCCCTTTTGCTTTCCCAGTTCAAGCAACACTTGACCATGCTATAATTTTCCAGATTTTTCTGAAAGACCATTTTTCTTTTTTGCCTGTTTTAGTTTATTTCCACTGTTGTTTTGAGCATGGTGCTGCTTGTTTGATGTATGTAAGAGCTGTAGCTGATTACAGATTTAAATTGGAACACAAAACAACATCACAAAAAAAATTAGATACTTTTAAGCAGGAAAGACCAATGTGTGGTCTTATTCTAATGTTACTTTTTGACAACCATGTACTGATTTTGTAGCTGAGAGAATTTGTCTTATTTGAAGTGTCTATTGATAGGCATTTTAGTAGAGAAGGCACATACCTCCTAACTTATTCATTTATATGCAAATATAATTATATAACATAGATTCAATATGTCCACAAAATACATAAGTTTTTTTGATGGCGTAAACGAAGAATTTCTGTGCATGACAAACAAAAGCCCCTATGTTTCTTTACCTCATTTATGGTATCACTGGGTTCAGTCTTAGTGTCAAGGACGACTTGGATCAAATTAGTCTCATGAACACATCTGACCTTTACCTACCGATTCCCTTCTTTAGAGAAGACAAGATTTCATGACATTTTATCCATTCATGTAATCAGTATGTGTATTGCTTCTATTCTGCTCCAGGCACACTGCTAGCTACTAGTTATCCAGAGATAAGCTCCTCTCCTCATGGAATTTGGTGAATGTTCCCTGTGGACTCCAGAGGGTGTTCTCTGCCAGGACAGTGAACTCTGTGATTCTAGCAGAACCTTCTTTATCCTCTTGCTCCAAACCTCTTGCATTTTAGTGATACTTTTCACTATATTTTTTCTATAATAAATAAAAATAATTTCAAAAGTAGTAGAAAGTGTGAGATTGAAAAATGTGCCTTCTTATTATCTATTCTCACCACATTATATTTAACCTAGAAAATTGAGCAGAAGACTGAAAGGATATGTATCAAAGTAAGAGAAATGGACAATTCACCTTGTAGCCATTGATAACCACTTACATAATTTTCCTAGGTTGATTTATAATGTAACAATAAAGAAAACGTATCTAGGCATTTTTAAGTTTCATTTTCTCTTTTGACAGCAAATGCTACTGGCATTTGCAATTTAGCTTAACGACTAGCAAATATCAGTCCAAATGGAAGTCTTATTCCAATTCCACTGAAATCCATACATCTCCTAATAGTAAAGTTATTCCATCTTTATTTAAAAATCTTAAATCGCACCATTTTCATCAGCAACTTATTGCTCAGAAGCAGTTTTCACAGCAGTCTCTTTTTACCACCTATCAATCAACATGATTAGACCTGCCAAATACTCAAAGGTAAGAAATAAAAGGGCAAAAATAAGACAGACCTGCCAGGTATAACTTTGCAGATCAAATAATTGGAAATCTCTATATGTGTGATCATTGTAACCCTAGGAATATTTAGAGAGATGTAGCCTTAAAGCTAAATTTATTTGTTTTAATTTTAAAATAAAAATCTACCTTCATTTTTTGAATACTCTTTTTTTTTTTTAACAATTAGTAAATAATCTAAGACTCTAATGAGTATCTCATCCTCTTTGCTACTTACTGCTTCAAAACCCCAGGTTAAGGCAATCAGCATATAGGATTCTGATGGTGAGAGGAATGAGTACAATTGAAGCCAGTGAGAGTTTACCACCGACTTCCCAGAAAAGTTTTTCACTTTTAAAATCTAGGCAATCCCTTTCCT
>NW_006797283.1:104733-155287 GCF_000442215.2 Lipotes vexillifer | reverse complement strand
TCCTGCTGAGTAAAATTGCTATTGTTTCAGCAATCATTCTAAATCTACCATGACTGCCAAAGGATGACCGAGTAAAACCATAGGAAATACATGAATAAATGGTGATATCATTGTGCCATTAAATCATCAGACCCTGAATCCTATGCTAACTGTAGCTTTTCTGTTACATAATTAAATATATATTAATATTGTTCAAAGCAGTTTGAGTTGGATTTTCTGCACCTGGCTGCTGAAAGCATTTTAAATAAAACATGGTCTCTAGGTTTGATTGAATGGTAGCTTGATCTTCAGTCAATATTTGATTCACCCTTTGGACATTTATTAAATATCTGCTATCTCAGTAAAGACTATATTTGGCTACAAATAAAGGTGTCTTAAGCAGGATATATGTTTATTTCTCTATTGTATAAACACTCCAGAGGTAAGTGGTTCAGAACTGGTTATTGGCTCTGCTCTGTGAACTCCCCAGGGAACCAAGGACTTTCCTGTTCAGAACTCTGCCACGCTCTGAAAGGGTCTGTCCCCCGCCACCTGCCAACTTCTTGTTCCAAAATGAAGCACACACATCCCAAGGAGTGATGAGGAGGAAAGGATGAAAATAAAGTCAAAATGTATCTGCCAGCTCTCTCTTAAGGAAGGTCTCTGGAAACCTCCAGATGACATTTCTGTCCATATCCCATCTGACCTGAACTTATCCACAGAGCCACACTTGCCTCTTTAAAAAGCCATGTGTATTCTGAATTAGCATGCCTAATTCTGGAAAAACAGGAGTATAGATGTTGAGCACAACTAACAATCTCTACCACTACTACTCTGTGTCAGAAATTATGTGAACTACTGGATGCTAACAAAATGCATAATTTACAATAATATTATGACAAAGATATTACCAATGGATAGGATAACCCTGAAATTTCTGATATAAACCAGAACAATTTTAAGTGTAAAAGGTAGCACCATTAAAAATTATACTGGGTAATCAATATAAATTGAAACTGACCATGGACATGACATATATAGGGAATCTCATATAGGTATCAGAGACCTTTCTGTACTTTTCCTACTTAATTAAAACAAGTAATATCTGTTATGTAATTTTTCCTGCACAACTGTTTACTCCTGGTGTTTTAAAATTTAAAAGCTGAAATAAAGTTTTATATATTAATGACTAAATGTCACAGAAAAATGGAGACTTTTACACATTTGGAGACATTTTGAAAGCTGTAAATAAATGTGTCTCTATACATTTTATTCTGTATGATTATACTTTAAGAGTTCTCATGTTTCTCTTTTTTGAGTATTTCTCTTTCCTCTATTGTTAATCCGTCAATTAGTAACCTTGGTTTTCATCACTGTGCTTCTAAGAGTAATTCTAACACCCCCATATAAAATTGTTGTTCCAAGGTAGTTTACATTGGGCTGAACAAAGAGATAAAATGGCTTGTTAGAATAGTGTGTAAAGTAAAATGCCAAGATGTACCCAAGAGAGTAAAGTGCATGGATTTTAGGGTGTGAAACTTTAGATAGCTATCTCAGGTTATCTAGATGTTTGTGTGATTATTTCAATTTTCATGTTGGTTCGGGAGATCTCAGATTACTAAAGGAATCTGTGCATATAAAATATACAATGTATATAATCGTATATAAAATATACGATTTGCTGTGCATTATATGACATTCACTCATTTGTATGGCAAAAAGAGTTTTAGACAAATTGCTAATTCCCTCATCGTTGCCTTCCTGTAATATGTCAAATATATTTTCACTGTGTCTTCCACAGTCCTGTCAGGAAAATAGAAATCAATCTATGTTGTTCAAACAGGCTGAGTGGTTACACAGGTGGCAGAGAGCTGAATGGTCAAAACAGAGGTGGCAGGGACTGAAGGAATAAAGAAAGAAGAGGGGATAATATCAAGAAACCTAAGTTGCTAGTGCCTCTGGGCAGGAGGCTACCAGGATGCATCAGGTACCGCACCCAAGAAGAGGATGTAGTAGTAGTTCTGGGGACACTCATAGGTGATCAGCATTGAAACATCAAACAAATGCTCAAGTCCAATAGCACCTCACTGCTACCACTGCTCCAGGTAATTCTAGTAGCTGCCAGTAACTGCTCTACCGGAATCAGAAATCTCCTCTTTTCCTCCCGCCTTCTGATCTAGCAACAATTCTTCCTATTGGCAGAACCTATTAGAAAGCCAACCAACTATACATGGAAAAAATGTAGTTTGTAAATTTCCAGTGTCCTAAAGTACATAGCAAAGCAGAGAAAGACATATGTGGAAGCCAACATTAAACAGGCAAAAGATAAGAATAAAGACTAAAATTTGAGCTTGAGAAGTTTAACCATATAAATAAAAGGTGACAATTGATCTTATTGGTTCTTGGATATGTCTATAATGTTTGCTCCTTACCCTCATAACTGCATTGTAGGTTCTTATGCCTGGAAATTTTAGAGTAACTCAGGCAGAACCTCTTATTACTAGAGTCAATTTGGTTTTCACTTTAGTTAATTAGCGACTACTAAGTACAATGGGTCACATAGACATATGAAGAAATGCATACAGTTAGACTGAAATCTTCCATAATTCTCTGGAAGGTTCACATGACTCAATAAATTCACTTGTGTTTTGTAATGAAATTATTTTGCTACATTTAGGATTATTCTCAATGGACTAAATATATTTTCTTCATTTTGCTTTACCCATTTATCTAAAATATGTATATACTATATTAATTTGTACATGCTGTATTGATCAGCAATGTTTTACTGTGCTAACAGATGACACCAAAATTTCATAGACACAAAATTTTATTTATCACTATGGCTGCTGTAGGTACAGGCATCTGTCTAGACAATACTGTCAGCCTTCCATGTGACAAATCAGTCATCTAGGTTGCTCAGATCTCAACATCCCTCCTCTACCTTCAAACAAGGTCTTCTTACATTTTGCATTAGGCTATAATGTGAGTGGAACGGCTCACGACAGGTTTCCTGTGCCCATGCCTGGAATTCATACATTAATTCTGGTAGCAAATCACAGGGCCAACTAAAATGTAAAGGGGCAGGACAAATGGAAGATTTCTTTTATACTTATTTGTCCACAGAAGTTATAAGGTCTAGGAATATAAAGAAGGACAAAAATCTATCATCTGATAAAATGTCCTTTGGGAGGAAACTAAAGGTAGGTAGCATAGTTGAGAAAGACCTCCCTGAAGATGTAACATTTGAGCTCAGACCTGTATAGGATGTGCTTTTGACATACTATCTATTTTGATTCTGACCCAGACTCTTGTAGTTGAATGTTAAATTATGGATATATATATATATTTTTTGCGATACCCGGGCCTCTCACTGTTGTGGCCTCTCCCATTGCGGAGCACAGGCTCCGGATGCGCAGGCTCAGCGGCCACGGCCCATGGGCCCAGCCACTCCACGCCATGCGGGATCCTCCCAGACCGGGGCACGAACCCGTGTCCCCTGCACCAACAGGCAGACTCTCAACCACTGTGCCACCAGGGAAGCCCAAATTAAGGATATTTTTAATCAAATATAGATGTAAATAATTTCTTTCCAGAATAACCCAGTGTTATGATTGTATTGCCTTCTACAACATAAATTATTTTTGTATATAGGCTGGCAATTATATTCCTATTTGTTTGTTAGATTTCTATAATCAATTCTTAACATATTTTCTTTCTGCATAAATATAGTCAACTGACCCTTGACAGAGGAGCAAAGGCAATTCAATAGCAAAAGAATAGTACTAGAACAACTAGATATCCACACAGTTAAAAAGATTAATCTAGAAACAGACTTTTACTTTCCACAAAAATTAACTCAAATGATCATAGACCTAAATGTAAAACACAATACTGTAAATCTCTGAGAGGAGAAAGTTAAGGTGACCTTTGGTTTGGCAATGACTTCTTGGGCACAGTAATACCAAAGGCACAACCCATGAAAAAAAAATTGGTCTTTGTTAAAGCTAAGAACTTTTAATTTGTAAAATACTTTAATAAGAGAATGAATAGATGAGACACACACTGGGAGAAAATATTTTCAAAACACCTATGGGATAGAAGACATATCTAGAATATACAAAGAAACCTTAAAACTATATAAGAAAATAAATGATCCAATATACATGGGCAAAAGATCTGAACAGAAAACTCCTCAAAGAAGATACATAGAGAGCAAATAAACATATGAAAAGATGCTCAACATCATATCTCATTAGGGAGCAGCAAATTAAGACAACAATGAGATGTCACTACATATCTATTGGGAAATCTAAGATTCAAAACACCAACAATACCAAATGCTGGAAAGAATATGAGGTAGCAGAAACTCTCATTCATTGCTGGTGAGTGTAAAACGGTACAGCTACATGGGAAAACAATTTTGACAGATTCTTCCAAGTCTAACATCGTCTTTCCATATGATCCAGCAGTTGTACTCCTTAGCATTTACCCAAATGAGTTGAAATATGGCCACACAAAAACCTGCACATGGATGTTTATAACAGCTTTATTCATATTGCCAAAACCTGAAAGCAACTAAAATGTCCTTCGATAGGTGAATAAACTGTGGTACATCCATACAAAGGAGTATTACTCAGCATTAAAAAAAAAAAAAAAAGCTATCAAGCCACAAAAAGACATGGAGGAATCTTAGTAAATGCATATGGCTAAGGAAAAGCTGCCAAATGTGAAAAGTCCATATACTGTATGATTCCAACTATATGACATTCTGGAAAAGGCAAGACCATGAAAACAGTAAAAAGATCAGTGGCTGCCAAGGGTTAGGAGGGAAAGGGAAGGATATATAGTTGGAGCACAGTGGAGTTTGGAGCAGTGAAACTATTCTGTGGATAAATGTGATTATACATTTGTCAAAACCAATAGAATATTTAATGTGAAGAATAAACCCCAATATAAAATATAGATTTTAGCTGATAACAATGTATCAGTATTGGCTCAATCTTAACAGATATAGCACACTAATATAAGATGTGAATAATAGTGGAAACTGGAGGGAAGGGAAGGTGGTATATGGTAAATCTCTACCTTCTGCTCAATTCTTCTGTAAATCTAAAACTGCTCCAAAAAAATGTCTGTTTAAAAATATTCTTTGTATCAATTCACAGCACTGCTGTGCTGTCATAAGTGAATTTTTAAAATCTTTGACACATTTGTATTTGAGTGAGATCAAGCTTGTATAAATTTTGAGAGGTTTTTTTGACAAGTTGGTCATAAAGAATATACAGAATAAAATATTTAGGAGAAGTTGAAAAATAATTCTAACGCATAAGGGCTTGTTTTATTAAACATTTGGTGTTGAATTCAGCTATAGTAATTCAAACAATATGGTGCTGATTGGATTCAAGAAGATTAAGGCTTAGAATATACTGGCTCTAAAAAAAGTTCCTATGTATTTTGGTGTTTTATTTAATATACAGAAGAAGTTTTATTTTATGTAATTAAGGAAGTTATTATTAAATTATGATATAGGAAAATGAACTATTCAAACAAGTTAGATGTTCACTCCCACCATTACCCAAAAAATAAATACTGAAAACTAACTAACACACACAAAAAACAAAAAATAAGAGACTAAACCAGGATGTCATGTGATCACATATGCCTGTCCCCTCTCCTGCCCCAAATTGCTAGATATAGCAGCAGGGAACAAAAGAACATATAACCTCACAAGTACAGTTGTATTGGGGCAGGAGTCTCTTAAAATAAATCTGGAATATTAAAAGAAAATTTACCAGACCTGAAGAAATACAGAATTCTGTATATTTAAATGGCCCACCAAGTTCCAAATAGTAAGAATGAGAACCCACAAGACAAATATCATGGTAAAAGTTTTGAACTCTAAGGGAAAAGAGAAACTATGAAAAGCTTTTAGAAGTAAAATATGTTGCCTACAAAGGAATAAAATAAGAGTGTTGTCAACGTTCTCATTACCAAAACTAGATTATGTAGACTGTGTTTTAGGAGAAGTTGATAAATAATCTTAATGCATAGGGCTCATTTTATCAGAGAGTTGGCATGTAATACACCCATAGTAATTCAAACAATATGCTGCTAATGGGAAAACTGATTTAGAATTTAGAATTCTATACCCAAACCAAACTTTAAAAGTGGGATAACAAAAATAAACTTGGTAAAAACACAAGGACTCAGGTTTACCTCTCATACATGCTTTCTGTAGAAAATTACTACAGAATAAAATAAATGTGTAAAAAATTTAAAATTGTCAGATTCATCAGTATAGTAATATTATAATAGGTATGGATATTAATGAAATAATTTAAAAATTTCACAAAAATATGTAAAGATATTCACCATACAACTTATAATAAACACACCAATGTCTAACAATAACAGTTAATATTACTTGACTGCTTGCTCTACCTATGTTGTGCTTTTACATGTATTACTTTATTCACTCCCATAATTCTATGATAGGTAATATTTTAACCTATTTTATAGATGAGTAAACTGAGATTCATTGTGTATAAGTTGGAGAACTAGAATTCAAACATGAGTAGTCTGATGCCAGTGTCCTCTTAGTCAATGTGTTATAGTGAGATTGCTTAAAAAAAGAAAGTATTGAAGATCCATAACATCATATAACATGGATGACTTCACATCAGTAACAATCATAAAAATCATAGGGGGAGATCCTATAAATGACATTAGGAATAGCTTTAGATTTTAAAAAATAATTAAAGATACTAAAAAGCAATAGGTTATACAAAATAGTATATATTAATGCATAACATATTTAATGTGTGTATATATATGTATATAGAAGCAGGAGAGGAAAATCTAAAAGAATTTGAGCTTTTATGTGAAAATAATAGTTATATAAGAGTAAAGTAGAATACCTATTTAAAATAGATAACATTTTTGATTGTTGTATATATCCCAAATGCTTCTATTCAGAGAAAGTAATAGAAAATCCTGTCACATCAACATCTTTCTCTCTCTGATGATTCTTTTTTTTTCCTCCAGAAATTTTCTCTCCACAAATTCTCCAAACTCAAAGTTTACATAATAGTTCTTTGTTCTCCTCATATGCATCAGTGAGAAGTTCTCAAATTTTACAAATTTGAAATTTGTAAAATTTTAGAATCATGAAAGATGTCCATCAAAAAATAAACTGCACTCATCTAGGCCCTTTTGTGCCATTTGATTCAGAAGCTCTAGCTCAAGTATGTGCATGTTTAACAATCTCCTCAGGGGATTCCACGGTGGAGAGTCTTCTGGCCATATTTTGCTCCATAGTCTCACTAGAAGTTTACAGCTATCCTTTATTAAAATAGTATTTTTGATTCAAAGCTTTTAATGATGTTTCATTTCTTAACAGTTAAAATGTTAAATACCTTAGCTAAGTATTCAGTGGCATGTGTATTTAATACTGCAAAATTTAACCTTTGAATCACTTATTCATCCATTCATCAACCCTTCCATTCCTTAAACAAAGAAGGATTACAACCTTATTATGTTCTAGGCATTATTGTTGGCTCTGGAAATGTAGCCATGGGTAAGGCAAGGCTCTTGACCATGAAGAACTCTGTGGTAGATGGTATTATTTTTCCCAAATATCCACTGCCTCCATCTATGAGGTATCTCTTTAGTGTTTCTCCCTAGGGGATGAATATATCTGCTTTCTCCAACTGATATCAAAGTGGCCATAGGATTTTCTCTGATATGTGTATGAATGACACATCCCATTCAACCAAAAGTCTTCAGAGCCATTTCATGGTTTTGACACTGCCTGTCCTAACCTCTGCCTAAAAAATCAGCACACCCCAGATACAGGCTGCTTCTTCAGCCTGGGTGCTAAGATAATAAGACACAACAGAGCCAAAGTGGAAGACATAAAACAGGAATGAGAAATAAAACTCTGTCATATGAAGCCAGTGGGACTTCGGTGATAACATTTGAAAAAATTAGCTTATAAACAATAGAAATTTATTTTTCACAAATCTGGAGTCTAGAAATCTCAGATCAAGACACCAACATCATCACATTATCTGGTGAGGGCCCTCTTCCTGGGGTACAGTTGGCGCCTTCTAGCTGTGTCCTCACATGGTGGAAGGGCGATATCATAATTTTTCTTTTTAACAACAGAAGTCCTGCCTCTTCCCTGTTTGCACTGTCTTGTCCTCCCCATGCGGCCCCTTGAGGCATGCTGTGTACTTCCTTCAGGACTTGTAATAAAACTCTCTATTTCAATTTTTATGCGGTCTGTTGTTGAACCACAGCTCACTGTCTGGCACTATGCACTCCACTTAACAAATGTTAATTTAATAAAGTCATAACACCCTCGTTCTTTGGAGCCTTTGGGAAATTTTCTCTTCAGAGATTATTATTTCTCTTTAATGGCTGGTACATAAATCTAGAGGGCGTTGTTCCACTCTTGCTTGGTGGTGGAAATGCACTGTTTAGTTTTGAATGATAGGCTTTACACTTTTAAGTTACCTGAGAAAATCTGTTCCACTTAGATGCACTTAATCCACTATAGGACTCTATGGGGGTTTGCAGAAATAGCCATTTAGTAATTAAGTGTGATCATTTCCATGTATGATTACTTCATAGTTCATTAAGACACTCACTGAAATTAGTGAAGACTGCGTGGAGATTTAGGAGTTTTGGATAATAGATTCTAATCAAATAGCCACATTTATATTAACATAACTTACTATATTTTTAATTGACAAACATATATAATCTCTACTATAGCAGGTTATTCAGACATTTTATATTTTCAGTCCATCAAGGCATTTGGAAAAGTTTGTTATATTTTATGGAGGGATTTGTGTGAATTATAACAGTGTTACTTTGTTTTATAACCATTTGAAAAAATTGTCACAGGAACGTTGAGTAACAGATTGTTTCAAACTGGGGGTAAGACATATTGGGAGCTGTCTTAATTGGTATGTTACAAAGTCCTATCTTTGGCCCTATTATCATCAGCATTTTTATGAATGTCTTTGATAAAGTTATTTTGTTTGTTGATGACACATATCCAGAGCAAGGAGAAATAATTAACACTTGATGAGTGTTGCTTTCCAGATAAGCTAATTAAGAAGGAAAGGGATACCGATCTATCCAAACAAAATTTAAAAACAACAAGCATACAATTACACGTGTGCATATATTTGTGCATGGATAAACCCTCATACTGTACACAGATTCCATCCCCAAATTAATTATCTAAGGATATAAAATCATAATGGAAATGAGTTTTCCCGTGTGCCAAAATAGATGTAGCCAGAGTCCTTCATTGGGGAGGCAGTTGCCTGTTACACACTATCTGAACAAGGTAGGGTCTGATTAGGCTCCAGAAAGTCAATTTGTGTATGATTCTGAACTTTTACGCCTGGGACTTTAAATTGACATTTTTCAAAATCTTCAATTGTCAACCAATATGCTCTTTTAAAGGAAGTGTATCGAGGTCATGAACCAAACTCTGTATCAGCAAGATCACACATTCTTCTGGAGGGGGGCATTATAATTAGTGCCCAAATGACCAAAAAATACCTCTGCTCCCAACTTTCTCAAGAAATCCATTTTTTTTTTGCCTACATTACCACAACTAGGTTTCAAAATTCCCTGATGAAAATTATGAAATAAGGTAAACATCCTAAAATTTAGCCATGATAAAAGGAACATCTATGTTGAAACTTAAAACCTACCAATATATATGGAACCTAAAAAAAAAAAAGGCTCTGAAGAACCTAGGGGCAGGACAAGAATAAAGACACAGACGTAGATAATGGACCTGAGGACACAAGGAGGGGAAAGTGTAAGCTGGGACGAAGTGAGAGAGTGGCATGGACATATATACACTACCAAATGTAAAACAGATAGTGGGAAGCAGCCGCATAGCACAGGGAGACCAGCTCAGTGCTTTGTGAACACCTAGAGGGGTGGGATAGGGAGGGTGGGAGGGAGAGACACAAGAGGGAAGAGTTATGTGGATATATGTATATGTATAGCTGATTCACTTTGTTATAAAGCAGAAAATAACACACCACTGTAAAGCAATTATACTCCAATAAAGATGTTAAAAAAATAATAAAGTAAAAGGAAAGCCCCCCCCAAAATATATATACAGCTAGATAGGGAGGCAGGAGTAACTTTGGTTCACCAAGGTAAAATGTTCATCTCAAATATATATTATTTTAGTTTGCTAGTTCATTATGCATTTACAACAGTAAAAAGTTGTATAGCACTACACTTTAATTAGAACTGTTACAGAGTAATACAAAAGCCAAGTTGCATATTATAAGAGGAATGTGGAAATATAGTTTGGAAAAATAAATATAATAACTATCTTCAAATACTTGATGGGTTTACTGATGGTAAAAAGAAGATTTATTTAATATGTGAAGGACCAGGGCAAATTACAAAGAAGTTGATTTTTAATCAATTCAAGTAAGGAAATTGACTAGAATTAGAACAATCCATTAATAGGTACCGACTGTATCACAGGAGAAACAGAGAGTGATAAAGCTTAAATAAAGTTTAGATAAATATCTGCAAAAGATTTTGTAGAAGGAATTAAAATGACACAGGTAAGTTACAAATCCATGTCTAAATTTGGTTGTGAAAAATAGGTTATAAAATATTGGTCGGAACTCCATGAAAATTTTTATAACATTATTGTGAAATGGAAAAGTGTCCAGGGAATAGATCCATATTAACCACATTATGGGCTATCTTCAACACCCAGCTCACTGATGCCTTGGCCTAATTCGTAAATACATGTGATATCAAACCTTATAGGTAGATAGAAGGTCATCTATGGCTGTGGTTCTCAACCATTAGAATCACCTAAGGGATTTTAAAACATTAATGCACAGTCCTCTCTACACCCAGTACCCACCACACCCAGGTATTTTGATATAAGTGTTTACAGTGGGTCTTTCCATAATTATTACTTTCAAAACATCTTGGTAATTATACATGTGTCCACACCTGTGAGCCATTGAAGTTGTCTAAATTTATTATAGTAAGAGTGAATGACAGTGTCAATTCCATTGGGTAGATTATATACAGTTTTCCATATTCCTCAGAAAATATTTTCTCATTTATTCATATACTAAATAAACAGCCCTTTTGCTAGGGCTAAGAATAAGAGGAAAGCTAAAGTACCTCTCTACCGGATGAGATAAAGACATAAACAACTGCAAGATAGTGTGAATATAAATAGCAGAGATGAACTTGGAAAGATGAAGGTGCAAGGTACCAACTGTAATATGAAAGGACACACATCTTGAAATGGCAGTTTGGATTAGAATATTGGTAAAATACTAGGATAGAGGGGTGACTGAGATCAGCTTGGAAAGAAACTCCTACACCCTGAAAACTTGAGTCTTATCCTAAAACAAAGTGCAGAAATATTTGAGGCCTTTTTCCACTCACTCCTCTTTTTCTCAACACATAGACATATAGGAGCAGTTTTTAATTACTCTTTGGCATGAACTAGGTATTCTTCAAACACTTCAGAGTATCCAAATTTGAAATTCCCTTCTTACTCCATGTCTCAAGGGAGAATACAATCCTTGTCATCAACAACTGAAAAGACCTAGAACTAGAGGCTGAGATTACATGCAGATATGCAATGGATAATTACAAATAGGAAATATGGCACTTTGGACAGTCAGAGACTAAGAACAGATTGTTTGAACTGCTAAATTTCACAAAGGAAAAAGATTTAATGAATGATTTATTAATAGAGTTTTGTTATTTTAAGAACTTAAGACACCAACTTGGAGGCCTTGTCTAAGAATCTATTTATACATGTTTCAACAATAATAAATATTAAATATAGTATGATTATACTATAGCTAGTGCTTATCTGGTGCTCCCTGCATGTTATTACTTTTACAACTGTGTAATATAATTAACTGATGAACAAAGCAAGTTGTACATAGTAAATAAAATTTTAAAATAAGTTATGTACTTATTAGATTATTTCAATCACTGGAGTACCAGGATACATTAAAATGACAGTGGGTACAGGAAGTACTAAGTAAAATACCAAACGTAATTTTGTAAATGCTGGACTGCTGACTTAAAAATAACCCTAGAAATAGGGCAGATGTGTTCAAATGAGGTCATGGTCTCAATTCAAGATTCTGTAAAACACATATATTTTTAATCTTTCGTCTCCTTTGTTTGTGTGTGTGCTGAGAATGTGCCCGTGATTAGCAGTGATTTGGTAAGATTATAGAGGCATATGGCAAGAAGTTGAGCTTCTTGGCATGTTTTGGCAGAATGACTTTAGTGATTTTTGAGTTATAAGTGACCAAAAAAAGAATACTTTTTAACTTTGTAAAACATTTGGATTTTCATAACTATATAATCCAAAATAACAGCAGTTATAAACTTTATACTTGGCAACCTTAACATTCTTATTTCAAACTCGAAGCAGCTCATGTTATGAAGTCTATGGAAATGTAAGCATGTGCAATTTATTTCCAACACAGGCAGAAGAGGAGTTTACTTTAAGACCATATTTAACTAAATAATTAAAATCCTTGCAGATACTCTGATTTGTTTAGCAGTATAGCTAAAATGAGATATGAGCTAATGATTTCTAAATTAATATACTCATTAATTTACTCATGCTAATTTGATGATATCACTTCAGAAAATACTCATTTGAATGATGTTGCCTAGTGTTTTGCAATTTTTAATTCGGTTTTTGGTAGCCATAATAAGAAAATGATTGGTGATATGCTCGTTACTCTGATGTTGATAAAAGCATGCTATATTGTTTAAACCTATAATATAAGGGCCACAGTGGATAATATTTCAAAAAGCCACATTCTTAATGGTTTCTGAAAAGGAAAAAAAACAAAGAAAAAATGTGAAAAAGTTTTTTAATCATTAGGATCCATTCTAAAGCACAGAGATCATATATTTAATCTGTAGTTCCTTTAGAATATAAAAGGCATTACACTTTTAGACTGTTGCTGGGAAGATAAAATTGGTACAGTCACTATGGGGAACAGTATGGAGGTTCTTTGAAAAATTTAAAAATAGAACTCCCATATGATCCAGTAATCCCACATCTGGGCATTTATCTGAAGAAAATGAAAACACTAAATCAAACAGACATATGCACTCCCATATTCATCACAGCATTATTAACAGTAGCCAAGACATGGAAGCAACCTAAGTTCCACTGATGGATAAATGCATAAAGAAAATATGGAATATATATACAGTTGACCCTTGAACAGTGTGGCAGTTAGAAGCACCAACTCTTCCCTCAGTGGAAAACCCAATTATAATTTATAGCAGGCCCTTAATATTTGAGGTTCCTACCTATCCATGGGTGGTTCCATATCTGTGGATTCAACAAACCAAGGATCATGTAGTACTATAGTATTTACTACTGAGAAAAAAATCACGTATAAGTGGACTTGAACAGTTCAAACACATGTTCAAGATTCTACTGTCTGTGTATATATATAGGTATATGTATATACACACACACTCGTACAATTGCACACCATGATATATTGTTCATCCATAAAAAAGAAGGAAGGGGCTTCCCTGGTGGCGCAGTGGTTGAGAGTCCGCCTGCCGATGCAGGAGACGCGGGTTCGTGCCCCGTTTCGGGAGGATCCCACATGCCGCGGAGCGGCTGGGCCCGTGAGCCATGGCCACTGAGCCTGCGCGTCCGGAGCCTGTGCTCCGCAAATGGGAGAGGCCACGACAGTGAGAGGCCCGCATAACGCAAGAAAAAAAAAAAAAAAAAAAAAAAAAGAAGGAAGCCTTGCCATTTGTGACAATATGGATGGACCTTGAGAGCGTTATGCTAAGTGCAATAAATCAGACAGAAAAAGATAAATATCATATGATCTCATTTGTACATGGAATCTAGCAAACAAAACCAAAACCAGAAAATAGATACAGAGAACAGATTGGTGGTTGCAGGGAGTGGGGATGGGCAAAATGGGTGAACAGGATCAAAAGGTACAAACTTCTAGTTATAAAATAAATAAGTCCTGAAGATGTAATCTACAGCATGCTGACTATATTTAATAATGCTGTACTCTATTTAAAATTTGCTAAGAGAATAGATCTTAAAAGTTCTCATCATAAGAAAAAACTTTGTAACTAAGTGCAGTGATGGGTATTAACTAGACTTATTGTGGTGATCATGTTGCAATGTATACAACTACAAAAAAGTCATTACAGGTCAAAACCTTAATATCACGGGCAAAAAACTAACTCCTCAAAAACTACTGTTAGGAGATATTCAAGATGGCAGAGGAGGAAGACGTAGAGATCGCCTTCCTCCCCACAAATACATCTACATGTGGAACAACTCCTACAGAACACCTACTGAACGCTGGCAGAAGACCTCAGCCCTCCCAAAGGCAAGAAACCCCCCCACGTACCTGGGTAGGGCAAAAGAAAAAAGAAAAAACAGAGACAAAAGAATAGGGATGGGACCTGCACCAGTGGGAGGGAGCTGTGAAGGAGGAAAGGTTTCCACACACTAGGAAGCCCCTTTGTGGGCGGAGACTGCGGGTGGCGGAGGAGGGAAGCTTCAGAGCCGCGGAGGAGAGCACAGCAACAGGGGCGCAGGGGACAAAGCGGAGAGATTCCCGCACAGAGGATCGGGGCCGACCGGCACTCACCAGCCCGAGAGGCTTGTCTGCTCACCCGCCGGGGCGGCCGGGGCTGGGAGCTGAGGCTCGGGCTTCAATCGGAGCAAGGGGAGAGGACTGCGGTTGGCGGCGTGATCACAGCCTAAAGGGGCTAGTGCGCCACGGCTAGCCGGGAGGGAGTCCGGGGAAAAGTCTGGAGCTGCCGAAGAGGCAAGAGACTTTTTCTTCCCTCTGTTACCTGGTGCGCGAGGAAAGGGGATTGAGAGCGCTGCTTAAAGGAGCTCCAGAGACGGGCGCGAGCCGTGACTAACAGCGCGGACCCCAGAGACGGGCATGAGACGCTAAGGCTGCTGCTGCCGCCACCAGGAAGCCTGTGTGCGAACACAGGTCACTATCCACACCCCTCTTCCAGGGAGCCTGTGCAGCCCGCCACTGCCAGGGTCCTGGGATCCAGGGACAACTTCCCCGGGAGAATGCACGGCGCGCCTCAGGCTGGTGCATCGTCACGCTGGCCTCTGCCGCCGCAGGCTCGCCCCGCATCTGTACCCCTCCCTCCCCCCAGCGTGACTGAGCCAGAGTCCCTGAATCAGCGGCTCCTTTAACCCCATCCTGTCTGATTGAAGAACAGACACCTTCAGGTGACCTACACGCAGAGGTGGGATCAAATCCAAAGCTGAACCCCGGGAGCTGTGTGAACAAAGAAGAGAAAGGGAAATCTCTCCCAGCAGCCTCAGGAGCAGAGGATTAAATCTCCACAATCAACTTGATGTACCTGCATCTGTGGAATACATGAATAGACAACGAATCATCCCAAAATGAGGAGGTGGACTTTGGGAGCAACTGTAGACTTGGGAGCCGTATGGCTGACAGGGTTTTGCTCCGGCCGGGTGTCAGGCTTGTGCCTCTGTGGTGGGAGAGCCGAAGTCAGGACATTGGTACAGCAGAGAACTTCTGGCCCACGTAATATCAAATGGCAAAAGCTCTCCAGAGATCTCCATCTCAACAGTAAGACCCACTTCCACTCAATGACCAGCAAGCTACAGTACTGGACACCTTATGCCAAACAGCTATCAAGACAGGAACACAACCCCACCCACTAGCAGAGAGGCTGCCTAAAATGATAATAAGGTCACAGACACCCCAAAACGCAGAGCTGCCCACCAGAAAAACAAGATCCAGCCTCATCCACCAGAATACAGGCACCAGTCCCCTCCACAACCCACTGAAACAACCTTAGCCAATGGGGGCAGACGCCAAAAAAAACGGGAACTACAAACCTGCAGTCTGAAAAAAGGAGACTCCAAACGCAATAAGTTAAGCAAAATGAGAAGGCAGACAAACACACAGCACATGAAGGAGCAAGGTAAAAATCCACCAGACCAAACAAATGAAGAAAAATACGTAGTCTACCCGAAAAAGAATTCAGAGTAATGATGGTAAAGATAATCCAAAATCTTGGAAGTACAATGGAGAAAATACAAGAAACGTTTCACAAAGACCTAGAAAAACTAAAGAGCAAACAAACAATGATGAACCACACAATAAATGAAATTAAAAATTATATAGAAGGAATCAATAGCAGAATAACTGAGGGAGAAGAATGGATAAGTGACCTGAAGGATAAAATAGTGGAAATAACTACCACAGAGCAGAATAAAGAAAAAAGAATGAAAAGAATTGAGGACAGTCTCAGAGACCTCTGGGACAACATTAAACACACAATCTAACTATATGAGTCCCAGAGGAAGAAGAGAAAAAGAAAGGGACTGAGAAAATATTTGAGGAGATTATAGTTGAAAACTTCCCTAATATGGGAAAGAAAATAACCAAGTCCAGGAAGCACAGAGAGCCTCATACAGGATAAATCCAAAGAGAAACACACCAAGACACTTATTAATCAAGCTATCAAAAATTAAATACAAAGAAAACATGTTAAAAGCAGCAAGGGAAAAACAACAAATAATATACAAGGGAATTCCCATAAGGTTAACAGCTGATCTTTCAGGAGAAACTCTGCCAGCCAGAAGGGAGTGGCAGGACATATTTAAAGTGATGAAAGGGAAAAACCTACAACCAAGATTACTCTACCTATCAAGGATCACATTCAGATTCGATGGAAACATTAAAATATTTACAGACAAGCAAAAACTAAGAGAATTCAGCACAACCAAGCCAGCTTTACGATAAATGCTAAAGGAACTTCTCTAGGCAAGAAACACAAGAGAAGGAAAAGGCTTACAATAACAAACCCAAAACAATTAAGAAAATGGGAATAGGAACATACATATCAATAATAACCTTGAAAGTAAATGGATTAAATGCTCCAACCAAAGACATAGACTGGCGGAATGGGTACAAAAACAAGACCCGTATATATGCTGTCTACAAGAGACCAACTTCAGACCTAGGGACAGATACAGACTGCAAGTGAGGGGATGGGAAAAGATATTACATGCAAATGGAAATCAAAAGAAAGCTGGAGTAGCAATTCTCATATCAGACAAAACAGACTTTAAAATAAAGACTACTACAAGAGACTAAGAAGGACACTACATAATGATCAAGAGATCAATCCAGGAAGAAGATATAACAATTGTAAATATTTATGTACACAACATAGGAGTATCTCAATACATAAGGAAATTGCTAACAGCCATAAAAGGGCAAATCGACAGTAACACAGTCATAGTAGGGAACTTTAACACCGCACTTTCACCAATGGAAAGGTCATCCGAAATGAAAATAAATAAGGTAATGCAAGCTCTAAATGATACATTAAACAAGATGGACTTAATTGATACTGATAGGACATTCCGTCCAAAAACAACAGAATATACTTTCTTCTCAAGTGCTCATGGAACATTCTCCAGGATAGATCATATCTTGGGTCCCAAATCTAGCCTTTGTAAATTTAAGAAAATTGAAATTGTATCAAGTATCTTTTCTGACCACAGCACTATGAGACTAGATATCAATTACAGGAAAATCTGTAAAAAAATACAAACACATGGAGGCTAAACAGTACGCTACTAAATAACATAGAGATCACTGAAGAAATCAAAGAGGAAATCAAAAAATACCTAGAAAAAAATGACAATGAAAACATGATGACCCAAAAGATATGGGATGCAGCAAAAGCAGTTCTAAGAAAGAAGTTTACAGCAATACAATCCTACCTCAAGAAACCAGAAACATCTCAAATAAAATAGCTAACCTTACACCCAAAGCAATTTGAGAAAAAACAAAAAAAACCCAAAGTTAGCAGAAGGAAAGAAATCGTAAAGATCAGATAAGAAATAAATGGAAAAGAAAGGAAGGAAACAATAGCAAATATCAATAAAACTAAAAGGTGGTTCGTTGTAAAGATAAACAGAATTGATAAACCATTAGCCAGACTCATCAAAAAAAAAAAAAAAAGGAGAATACTCCAATAGAATTAGAAATAAAAAAGAAGTAACAACTGACACTGCAGACATACAAAGGATCATGAGAGATTATTACAAGCAATATGCTAATAAAATGGACAAGCTGGAAGAAATGGACAAATTATTAGAAAACCACAACCTTCTGAGACTGAACCAGGAAGAAACAGAAAATATAAACAGACCAATCACAAGCACTGAAATTGAAACTGTGATTAAAAATCTTCCAACAAACAAAAGCCCAGGACCAGATGGCTTCACAGGAGAATTTTATGAAACATTTAGAGAAGAGCTAACACCTGTCCTTCTCAAACTCCTCCAAAATATAGTAGAGGGAGGAACACTCCCAAAATCATTCTACAAGCCCACCATAACCCTGATACCAAAACCAGACAAAGATGTCACATAGTAAGAAAACTACAGGCCAATATCACTGATGAACACAGATGCAAAAGTCCTCAACAAAATACTGGCAAACAGAATCCAACAGCACATTAAAAGGATTATACACCATGATCAAGTGGGCTTTATCCCAGGAGTGCAAGGATTCTTCAATATACACAAATCAATCAATGTGATAAACCATACTTAAAAATTGAAGGATAAAACCCATATGATCTCAATAGATGCAGAGAAAGCTTTTGACAAAATCCAAACCCATTTATGATAAAAACCCTCCAGAAAGTAGGCATAGAGGGAACTTACCTCAACATAATAAAGGCCATATATGACAAACCCACAGCCAACATCGTTCTCAATGGTGAAAAACTGAAACCATTTCCACTAAGATCAGCAACAAGACAAAGTTGCCCACACTCACCACTACTATTCAACATAGTTTTGGAAGGTTTAGCCACAACAATCAGAGAAGAAAAATAAAAGGAATCCAAATCAGAAAAGAGAAAGTAAAGCTATCACTGTTTGCAGGTGACATGATACTATACATAGAGAATCCTAAACATGCTACCAGAAAACTACTAGAGCTAATCAATGAATTTGGTAAAGTAGCAGGATACAAAATTAATGCACAGTAATCTCCTGCATTCCTATACACGAATGATGAAAAATTTGAAAGAGAAATTTATGAAACACTCCCATTTACCACTGCAACAAAAAGCATAAAATACCTAGGAATAAACCTACCTAAGGAGACAAAAGACCTGTATGCAGAAAACTATGACACTGATGAAAGAAATTAAAGACGATACAAACAGATGAAGAGATATACCATGTTCTTGGATTGGAAAAATCAACATTGTGAAAATGATGATTCTACCCAAAGCAATCTTCAGATTCAATGCAATCCCTATCAAACTACCAATGGCATTTTTCACTGAAGTAGAGCAAAAAATTTCACAATTCTATGGAAACACAAAAAACCCCGAATAGCCAAAGCAATCTTGAGAAAGAAAAATGTAGCTGGAGGAATCAGGCTCCCAGACTTCAGAGTATACTACAAAGCTACAGTAATCAAGACAGTATGGTACTGGCACAAAAAGAGAAATATAGATCAATGGAACAGGATAGAAAGCCCAGACACAAACCCACACACATACGGTCACCTTATTTTTGATAAAGGAGGCTAGAATATACAATGGAGAAAAGACAGCCTCTTCAGTAAGTGGTGCTGGGAAAACTGGACAGCTGCATGCAGAAGAAGGAAATTAGAACACTCCCTAACACCGTACACAAAAATAAACTCAAAGTGTATTAAAGACCTAAATGTTAGGCCAGACACTATAAAACTCTTAGAGGAAAACATAGGCAGAACAGTCTTATGACATAAATCACAGCAAGATCCTTTTTGACCCACCTCCTAGAAAAATGGGAATAAAAACAAAAAATAAACAAATGGGACCTATCTCAACTTAAATGCTTTTGCACAGCAAAGGAAAACATAAATGAGACGAAAAGACAACCCTCAGAATGGGAGAAAATATTTGCAAATGAAGCAACTGACAAAGGATTTAGCTTTGTAAACTCCAGAATTTACAAGCAGCTCATGTAGCTCAGTATCAAAAAACAAACAACCCAATCCAAAATGGGCAGAAGACCTAAATAGACATTTCTCCAAGGAAGATATACAGATTGCCAACAAACACATGAAAGAATGCTCAACATCACTAATCATTAGAGAAATGCAAATCAAAACTACAATGAGGTATCACCTCACACAAGTCAGAATGGCCATCATCAAAAAATCTACAAACAATAAATGCTGGAGAGCTTGTGGAGAAAAGGGAACGCTCTTGCACTGCTGGTGGGAATGTACATTGATACAGCCACTACGGAGAACAGTATGGAGGTTCCTCAAAAAACTAAAAATAGAATTACCATATGACCCAGCAATCCCACTACTGGGCATATACCCTGAGAAAACCATAATTCAAAAATAGTCATGTAGCACAATGATCACTGCAGTACTATTTACAATAGCCAGGACATGGAAGCAACCTAAGTGTCCATAAACAGATGAATGGATAAAGAAGATGTGGCACATATGTACAGTGGAATATTACTCAGCCATAAAAAGAAGTGAAATTAAGTTATTTGTAGTGGGTAGGTGGACCTAGAGTCTGTCATACAGAGTGAAGTAAGTCAGAAAAAGAAAAACCAATACCATATGTTAACACTTATATATGGAATCAAAAAAAAAAAAAAAAAAAAAACGTTCTGAAGAACCTAAAGCCAGGACAGAAATAAAGACCCAGATGTAGAGAATGGACTTGATGACACAGGGAGTGGGAAGGATAAGCTGGGACAAAGTGAGAGAGTGATATGGACACATATACACTACCAAATGTAAAACAGATAGCTAGTGGGAAGCATCGAATAGCACAGGGAGATCAGCTCGGTGCTTTGTTACCACCTAGAGGGGTGTAATAGGGAGATAGAGGGAGGAGATATGGGGATATATGCATATGTATAGCGGATTCACTTTGTTATAAAGCATAAACTAAGACACCATTGTTAAAACAATTATACTCCAATAAAGATGTTAAAAAAAAAACACTATTGTTAACATTGATTCTCAATTATAAAGGTGCTTTGAAAGCTTTACCACACAGAAAATTTGATCTTGTAACACAGACCGACTCATGTATGGATGGCAGTAATCACTTGATTATCATTTCCACAAAAGGGAAACACAGGAGATTTCTCTGTTATAGTACGTGAGTAGAGATAGAGAATTAAACACAATCACATGACACATAGATGTTTTTCTTCTTTTCCCTTAACCAATTTCTAGAAAATGTTGCATGTGTTTATTTTCTCAAGATGGGAGATGTACTTAACTCCTGTGACAGATATTGTAGTTCATTATATTATGGGAAAAATTCAAGAAGTAATTTTTAAAAATGTTTCCTTTGGGATTGAAAAGGAAAAAAAAATTTGTCTTGTGTTTGTGTTTGTACATATATATGTATAAATATATATATATACATATGCATTATATATATTTATGTAAGCAGTGTTTCTACAATTATGTCAGTTATTTCAATCCTGTATCTGTTTAAAGAATCATCAATATTAACATAAAAACTTTCAAATTCTTATTCTATTGGAGTATTATATATGGTTATTCCCTCTCATGCTTAAGAAATAATTATTATTTATCAGAGGTCTATCAGTTTCCAAGAATTGTGGCAGGTCTAAATCCAGTGAAATTTGCCCAAAGCATGACCACCTATGAGATCTGATCCTGGAAATAAAGGCTCTGAATTTTATTCCCACCACTATTACTCTAACCATGTCATATTACTTTATAATATCTTTCAATAAATGACTCCATTTTATTTATAACAGAACTTAAAGTCTATATAGTAGTCATATTAGTTGGAGCTCAAATGGTTTTCAAAATATTATTTCACAGTTTAGCATAGAAATTAAAACTTTTAAACATAGGTAGCTGTTTAGGTTCAGTTTGTGTTAGGAAAAAAAATCCCTTCTTTGAATTGACAGTTTTGAGGTTGGGGTTTCTGTGAGAGAGAATTGCCCTTTATGGCAATCCTGTGTTTAACCCATTGGGAGTACGCTAATTAGCCTCCTGTCCTGGCTGTTGATGGAAAGAATACAAAATGCATGCTAGTATTCAAGATGGTGCAATCCAAAGCTGATGAAGTCAATGCAAATGTCATGTATGAGATTTTTCAGGGAGAGAGGAGGGGATAGGGATAGTGAGAGTGTGTTCCTCTATGAAAGAAGTGTTTGTGCAGGCTGCTCAAATGAACTGCTTGTTGCTTTGCTCAGCTGGCACAAATCCACTTTTAGACCTCACATGTTCTTAGCATCCCTTTGTTTGGGATACTATACTGTATTTTTAGCGGTTGTGAAGATTCCTTATGTCCTTCAAGCATCTAGAAACACAGTGATGTTGTTATTTTTGTTACTAATCCACTCTAGCAGAGTTAAGTCAAATTCCATTACACTTAAGGGCATGTGGGTATATCGTTGACACTAGTGTGAAGTCAAAAGATATCTTTTGCACTGATTATCTTTTTTTTGGTAGAAATTAAAATTTTGTGATAATATCATAGATGTTTATCATTAGCCTCTTTTCTCTATAATATATTTTCAAAATATAATGTGCCAGTGCTTTACATTTCATGAATGGTAAAATTTGAGGAAGTATTTTTTAAAATCAGAATTAACAAAAATAAAGTTTGTTTGTTTTACTCAAAAACAGATATCAAGCAAACTCTTATGCAACCTTAATTTAGCTCCAGAGCAACAGAGGCAATGGTTAAATTAAAAGTGTGTGTGTGTGTGTGTGTGTGTGTGTGTGTGTACTTTCAGAAAAAATATGATGGTTGTGGTTTAAAGAAAACAACCTTATTCATTGTTTTACCATTATGTAAATAAGATGATTTTAAAGTGAATATGAGTTTAGCAGATTTTAACTTTAAGTGGTGATATTCCTTGTTAGTGAAAACACTAGAAATGTAAAAAAAAAAAAAATCAGATACCAATCAAGACCAAGAATAATACATTTTAGAGATTAAACCATACATAAAGCATTTTTACAAAGCTAATTTTAAGCTTGCTATGATAAAATTTTGAAAGTAATAGAAAATTTTTATCATAAATATGGGTCAATTATGAACTGTTAAAAAGTTACTGAGCCAGATATAAGTTTTGGAAATGTATTAATTATTTCTCTTTATCACTTTGAATTAAGCCCTAAATTCAAATACTAAAATTATAGAAATGCTCATATTTTTTAAAGGCCATAGATGTAATACCCTAAAGAAATTTTAATAGATCATTAATAGCTTATATCAAACAATCAGTAACTATTATAACAAAAAAAGCAATATATGAAATGAGATATTTACATTTGGAAAAATAATGCAAAAATTATAAACTATTTAAATTATTGAATAACTTTGTACTGTAATATATATTGGTATAATTGTGTAATGAAAGATCTATATGTTTTTTTAAGTTTAACCAAATACTAGGGCAAGGATGAGCTGACACATACACAAAACTACAAAATGTTTATTAAAATATTAAAGTTAAATCTGTATAACTCTTTCACTAAAGACATTCAAAATGGAAAAAACAAACTACATTGTGATTCTTAAACTTCAGTATGTACTAGAATCACCTGGAAGTCCTGTTAAAACACAGACCATTGGGCTTCACCTCCGAGTTTCTGATTCAGTAGGTCTGGAGTAGGGTCTCAGAATTTCTTACAAGCTCTTATAAGTGATTCCACTGCTGCTGGTGTGAACCACTGGACTAATAGAGAAATAAGGAGATACTGGCATACCTAATGGGTAAAATTGCAAAGCCAAATTAAATTTCTATTACTTTTAGGAAAATGATTGCATTTTAGTTTTTTACTTGTTTGCTAAAACAGCGTGAACCAAATGAGATATCATTTAGTGACTATTTATTCTTTCCTCTAATCATGGGCAGATTCTATAGCTTTATGGTCCTTATCAGATTTGAAAAAGTCATACAAGTGTAATCAAGTTTAATCTCTAATCTCATATCTAATTCAGTGCATGTCTTCTATACTTTTCTGGCTAAGTCACGCTTGACTCTTGGCCCTAGAAACCCACAGACTAGAGGTAAAGGTAGTATGGTCTGCTTTCTCACTGCTTCTTTTCTCTCCTTTGGATTCCACTATCCTTCACTGAATTAGGACAGGAACATGTGTCTCTTTTGCTGCATTTTTCTTTCTCCCATATTTAGGTGAGTGTTGATGTCACAAAATTCTGAAGGCTAACTACTATCTCACTGCATACATGGGTAAACCTACTGACAGGAGATTCCCAAAGATGGTGATTGCTCTGGCTTGCTTTCTTTCAACTCTTTTCAGCTATCATCCCAGTCTTTTGTTGACTTGGCAGCCAGCCAGCCTTCCCAACTGAGTTCCTGCAACATGCCTCATATCTGACTTTTATGTGCTAAAACTACAGTGGAATTGTGTCCTCATTCACCCTCATCACATCAGGTGATGGTTCTTCTTGCTGCTCAACCTTGCACCTTTTTCTTCCCCAGGACTGTGTCTTCAATTCTCTTCCCACCCTTGCTGAAATAAGCACATGTAGCTGACAGTTTGATGGAAGAGCAGATTTTCAGTAAAGGAATGGGAGCAACCCTTAAATTTCTGAGTAATTTTGTAGGAAACATCCTTACTTGGCTTGAAATGGAGGCTTCAGAAACTGGATTAGAATTGGAGAATCAGAGCCAGTCCTAACTCTCTTTTAAGTGCTGAAGTGGGTGTCTGGCCTCCAACTGCTTGTTGCATTGTGTTTATCAGTCCCCAATTGTGGATCCCACTAGCCAATATAAGGCAACAATAAAAGCACAGCTGAGCATCCTGTTACGTTAAGAGGACATGACAAAAATTCAACCTCAGAGCCACACTGAGAAGAAAATCACAAAAATCTAACTTAATTTCCCAGAAGCTTTTGGTACAAGAGATGGAAGACTTTACAATGGTTTAAAATTAGTGGTTTGATGAGAATGTTAAAATTCAGGTGGAATCAAAAAGAAACTGCAATGGTGGGAGTAGTTTGTTTACATAATGGCAACTGAGTAAATTTTCTCAGTAAAGCTATCTGTGGGAAAGAAAGAAGCAAATTATTTTAAATAGACATTATGGAGGCAGTCTGTTGCTGATTGGTGCAATCTTATTTATAGACAAAAATGCCTAGCTCTAGGTAGAATTAATATACCGCTACTTGGGTTATTGAGCTATTTCTGGTATTCTCAAGTCCCAGGTTTTCTAGTTACAAGCAACAAGTGAGCCATCATGTTATTTAACTACTCATTTAATTTTTTAACACGTGAAATGGAAATTAACCTTTCCATAGAGCTACGGTGATGATTAGGAGGGATAATACATATGAAGTGCTTGTTGCAAATGTCAATGGGAGTACTGTTAGTACAGTCCAGCAGGATCTAATGGAAGTCAATTAAGAACATGGTTAAAATATTAGGCCCAAATTTTAAATTAATGAGGAAATTTCACAGAGACATAAAGATCAAGGCTACCAAGCAGGATTCAAAATTAGGATGCCTAAGAATCACCTGGGAGGGTTGTTAAGCTGCAGATATTTTTATGGCTAGGGTGAGGCCAAAAAAGTAGATTAAATGAAAATTTATTGTGAATTATCTTTTAAATCACACACTGAAAAATATGGGAGAGGGGTTGATGCTGGTCAGTAGAATATACTGAGAGAATAGAATAAAAAGATAAAATGGGACCAGAGATGAGTGTCACTGAAAATGTTAGCATTAGCTGTAGACCTGTTAAAACTCGAAATTGAAGTGTACCATCCCATGTACTTATTATCCTGTACATTTGTTTTGAAATATTTTGACCTGTGCTCTCTTCTTCCACTGCCTGCTCTATTGTGCTCAATAGTTAATGGACAGGTATTTCAGCTGTTGGTATTACATAATCTAAATCTGCTATAGATACTGCATCTTGTTTTTTGTTATAGACTCTATTGAGATTATGCTTTTAAGACAGTGAATCAAGACATGTTTTAGTAATGAGCGAAAGAGAAACAAGGGGAGAATATTTTTTGTTCCAATCCCCATCTTTTAAGAAAACAAATCCATTAATTGGAGCTAACCTATGGCATTCTGTTAAAGAGATTTAACAAAAGTCACTTCTGCCAACTATGTAAAAGAATGATTATCATTCTTGGTTATTCTGAGTGATCAGAGTTAGAACAGTATTCTAATTATTAACACGATCAAAAAATTTCAGGCAAAGTATTTGCTCCTCATTTATTTTAGGAAGAGTATTTCCTCCTAATGTATTTCTGCCTTAAATCATAAATGGAACAAGTGAATTCAGTAAAGGTTTAATTCCTATATTTACCATATGTAGGAATTAAATTGCACCCTGAGAGAATATGAGAGATTCCAAGAAATTCCAAGTTTCCCTATTGATCATATGCTATTCAGTGTAAGGTCACAAAAACACCTGACAAAATTATTGTTAGAACGGACAGTTATGTAGTAGATATCGATGTTTAGTCAGATATTGTGAAGGCTCTGAAATTTTACTTTACTTGCCAGCAGCCAGTTAGCCTGGTAGAGTTTTATATCCATATACTGATGGAAGAACACCAGACCTCTGGGTCAGAGACAGACAGTTTATTATTATTCACAGCACAAAAAGAGCAGCCGTAGCAATACCATGCACTGGTTCACCATGTCTCATTTCCCTCAGGGAGACATCATGAGGACCTGTCACCACAGGAGAGGAACTCCGAATTTTAGAAGATTCTGACCTTTATCAGAGCTGTTTGTGACCTTCCCATCCTCCCTTCTAGAGAGATTGAGATTACTCACTATCTTGGAATAAAGCAAATTTCCTCCATGGGAGGGTAGGATGCCATCTTTAGGTTATTACCTCATAATGTAAGCAAATGTTTGAAGTGAGGGGAAGTAGAAGACTATCTTCATTATCCTAGATGATTCCAAATATCTCCAGAGGGATATATGCTTTCTAACTTCCAATTCCAGGTGCTATTCAAACATGCCCTTTGCTCAGAAATGAAGAGACCACACAGAAACATAAGGAATCCATGGAGAATTATATTCTAAGATTGTGTAGCATAATTTTTATACATGTTTTCTAATTTTAATTACTATGATGGTAGCTTTTTTCTTATAGTAAAGAAGAAAAGAACAGATAAAACTTAAGTAGCTGTCACAAGATAGAAGAGTCCTCATTTCATCTTTATTTTCTGTGTTTTTCAGCAGCATCAGCACCTGTTATAGGCTGAATTTATCCCCCCCAAATTCATATGGAGTCCCAAACCCCAGTACCACAGAATGCAACCAAATTTGGAGATACGGTTTTTAAAGAGGTAATTAAGCTAAAATGAGGCCTTTAGGGTTGTTCTTAATCCAGTCTGACTGGTGTCCTTGAACAAAGAGGAGATTAGGACACACAGACACAGGGATGCATGTACAGAGAGAGAAGACCAGGTGAGGACACATGAAGAAGGTGGCATTCTGCAAGACCAGGAGAGAGGTTTCAAGAGAAATTAACCCTACTGACACCCTGATCAGACTTCCAGACTACTACTATCAGTCCAGACTTGATCTGGACTTCCAGCTTCCAGAACTGTGAGAAAATAATTTCTGTTGTGTGAGCCACCCAATCTGTGGTATTTCATTACAGCACGCCTAGAAAAATAATATACTACCCTAGCCTCAGACAGCTTGTTCTTCAGACACAAATAGCTAGGAATTCAGAGATGGTACTGCTGGACATGTCATATAGGAAAAAGTGGTTACATTGTGAAGAACTTCAACAGGTAAAACTCAAGCAGGTCACTACATTCAAGATTAGGTTTTCTGCTTTGTTGTTCCAGAACATTAATATTATTAGAGCCCAGAGGTATATTGGCCTGGGGACCATGCCCTTAATAAAGAATATAGTCATAATTATGAACTAGGAATAAGAAGTAGAGAGATGAAGACTACCAAAGGAAGTAGAGAGATGAGACTTTCTAACCACCAGTGCCTTAAACACTTTGACTATATTCCAGACATTTTTCTATGACCTTCATTATCTCATAGAATGCCTACCTAGAGTGTGTGCAGTAAATCCATAAAATCAAAGAAACTTTTGCTAGCTGCTCCCAGAAAGGCTCAAGCAAGCAGTGGCTACATCATAGAATTAAAGGACGTTCATTCCTCAGAACAATTAAATAATAATTTCTAGGTGGATCATAAACATTGTTACATTCTAAGGCCTCCCCAGCTGATTCTAATGTGAAGCAAGCATTAAGACCACTAGGCTAGAGTACCCCTATCCACATATGTATATTTCTTATAAGCCAAGTAATTCCCAAATATCAGAAGCTGCTGTTCTTCCAGTACACGGGGATTATTTCCAGTACACTGTGAGATTCACATTACCAGTTTGTACCTCCAGTTAAGGACTTGCCTGGAAATATGATCAGTCCAGGCCTGGTTGTCTTTTATTCATCAGGGATGCAGGGAATTATTCTATTTTGAAAAGCCTGTTTCAAATATAGCACGAAGATATATACCAACTGAGGTGCTTTTCTCCCTTCTGTCTGATGACCCACTTGAATCAGGCCTTGAGACATGAGAATGACACTGCCCGGAGAATAGATTGCAAAACAGAAAAATGAATAAATAATGAACTTTTAAATTAAAAAATCTGATCTAGAGTTATAGAGCAGAAAGATACAGGAAGTTGAATTTCTGCTCCCAGACCATTCACTTCTCTGAACTGTGAGGAGAGAGGACAGGATAGTGTGTGGGAATGTGGAGTCACAACAAGGTATATATGATATTAAGATCATAATTTCTACCTCTGCTTTTTGTTTTTGTTTTTGTTTAGGCCTAGTCTTTTGAAGTGGGGTGTTGTAGATAGTACAACTTTCCTGATGTTTAGAGAAATGATTTTAAAGAAGACCAATACTGCAACTTTGAGTTAAAGCCTTTTCCTGGGTCACCACAGTGGCATTGTATGTCCAGCCTGAGAGGACAAAAATACAATTCCTAAAATTCCTGCCGTTCCTCAGTCCTGTTGGTTTAGGACGGAAACATACAATTGCATTTGTGTGGACCCAAGGAGGCACTGAAATTAACCACAGAAGAGATAACACAAACAGGAAACTTGATAGGGACTGTCATTGTCAGATAGAGGGGACATAGCAGCTGAAGTTATGGAGTAAACCATCCAAACAGGGATTTGATGGTGTGCAGAGACAGCAACTTAGTGGATATTTTGCTAGAGGATGCTAAAACACCACAAAGGGCGAAGTGGACAGGATAGGATGAATCTTTAATTTCAACAATAAATATCTGAGAAAAATTACAACAGTTAGTAACTTAAGAGTTTAAATTAAGGTTTTTGTATCAGAACGAATAGGGAAAACTTATGGCTATGGAGGAGCTAAAGAGATTAAAAAATTGTCTCCCCCTAAAGAACTAAAATCTGAACAAAGTTGTCAGAAATATCTATTTCAACATTTTGGAAACTGGTCAAACACAAACAAACAAACACAAAAAGAAGCATTTTTTAAGACATGCCAATGAATTTCAGGTAATGACACTTGGAATCTGTGCCATTATTGCTAGGGCTACTCACACACTCCCTTCCCACCTTCTCAATCAGCATGGTAGTCCTACCCGGGTGGTGCTGTGAAAAGTGGAAGCTTCCATGGCAGAGGAAGCTGACTTTGTTTCAGTGTGGAAAGTCCAACCACAATGATATTACTAAAAATGTAGCAAACATGACTGGAAACGAATACAGAAAGCCTGCAGCCCTGTTGGTTAAGGCAGCAATTGGGACTGGAGTTAGTCCACTGGCCAATCAAAATTTTTAGCAAAGCGATCCTAGAAAAAAGAGCCATAGGAGAATTAGATGGGCTCTCCCATATTCGTGACTTACTGGGGAGCTATTTGTACTTGGAGAGGAGACCCAAAAGGGCCCAAGATCTCCAAGCAACTCTGGCTGAATGGGATACTCTGCACATGCACATGGGTGACTGAAGGGGCTCTGGTGGAAAGACGTGCAAACTGCCTAGATTTTGGAAGTACTCTCCAATCTGGTACAAATATCCACTGTTAGAGTGTGGAAGATTTACTGGCTTTAGGTTTGAGCAAACTCTTTCACCAATCACCGGCTGTCTAGTAAGCTATGCAGACAGAAGTATAACGATTAGGAACTGAGGCCAAAATGAAAAAAAAAAAAAATTAGAAAAACAACTGAGTGAGACATCAGTGATCACACACTGTAGAGGAGAGGAGTCTACAGATTAAGTCCTGGAAAGTTACAGCATAAAGCAAATGAAAGCAAAACAACAAAAATTAGTGATGGTAACAGTACTTCTCAATTAAGAAAACAGAACCCAGAAATGCTACAACACATTTTTGTATTGTATAAAAGGTACGATTTACAAAAAGAAAAATTGAGACACAAAGAAATAAAAGAGCGTGAACTTGCTCAGTAAAACTAATGGTTAATAGAAACTGTCTCCAATGGACCCAGATATTAGGTTTTGCAGACAATGATGTCAGAACAGCCGTTACACCTATGTTCAAAGAATCAAAGGAAACAATGCTTAAAGAATTATATAAGGTATGAAAATGTTTCACCAAAAAAGTAACATCAATAAGAAATAGAAATTCTACAAATATACTAAATGTAAAGTCTAATGTGAAAATTTTAAATAAACTAAAGTATTTTCTAGGTAGGCTGAACAGCAGGTTTGAGATAGCAAAAAAAAGCCAAATCAGAGAACATGAATACAGACCAATAGAAAGTACATAATCTGAAGAACAGAAAGGAAAAAAAAACAAAACAGAACCTCAGAGACCTTTAGGACAACATCAGGGCACACTGACATAGATGTATTAGGAGGCCCTGGGGCAGAGGATAGAGAGAAGAGGCAGTAAAAGAAATGAAGGATAATGGCATACAACTCCCTCAAATTTGATTTTTAAAAAGTGATACCAAAGAAATTTATAAACAAAGAGATCCACACCCAGATATAAAATAGACAAAATCTTGAAAGCCAAAACAAAGGAAAAATCTTGAAAGGAGCAACAGAAAAACAATTCACCATGTATAGGAAAACAATAAGATTAATATCTTAGGTATCATAAAAACCACTGGAAGATAAAAGGTTACAGAATGTTATGTTCAAAATGCTGAAATATATCTGTATACACTGAATTTTATTTATATATGTGCTATTCTTTAAAAAAGGTGAAATGAAGGCAAACAAAAACTGTGATAAATCATTGCGAGTATACCTGTCATTCAAGATATGGTAAAGGAAATTGTCAAGCTGAAAGGAAATTACACCAGATGCTAACACAAATAGGAAAAAATCAAGAGCACTGGAATTGATAATTATGTGGGTAAATGTAAATTATTTTAAAAATGTGCCTGTCTTTTCTTAATTTCTTTAAAGAATGCATGCTTCTAGATGGCAATAAGTTTCATATATATTAAATATATATGATAATATGTTTTTCATATTTAATATATATGAAATTTATAGCACAAAAGAGAGTGAAGGATGGAATTATATTAGAGCAAAGTTGCTGTTATTTAACTGGAATTAAACCACCATTAATTGTTGGGATACAATTCCTCATGGGTCTCTGTCTCATTTTCATACACCTTGTCAGCAATTTTGCCTTTGTACTAGACTGTGTTTTCAAGAATATTTGTATAGTGGACAGCCATGGAAGACAGAGATATTATCTTCCCACTGGAGCAAAACATAAGCAAGCTTGCTGTCCTTATATGAGATCCAAGTCAGCTAACGTCAGGGTTACCTTCCTGTAATGAAACTCATTTTGTGGGCAAGGGCCACTTGACCCTTTCCAGTTTGCCTTTGTAGGAATTAGGTCTCAGGGAACCAGGGCATAAACATGCCAATCCCTTGGCTTCCAATATTGTGTGAATAATAAAGTCCTTTGCTTGTTCCCCATGAGTCACATGTCTTCTGTCAGTATCCATGAGACTGTTGCAGGAAATCTGTTATTTAAAGTAAGGTAAAATTAGGACTTCCCTGATGGTACAGAGGTTAAGAATGCGCCTGCCAATGCAGGAGACAAGGGTTTGAGACCTGGTCCGGGAAGATCCCACATACTGTGGAGCAACTAAGCCCGTGTGCCACAACTACTGAGCCTGCGCTCTAGAGCCCATGAGCCACAGCTACTGAGCCCGAGTGCCACAACTACTGAAGCCCACGTGCCTAGAGCCCGTGCTCCACAACAAGAGAAGCCACCACAATGAGAAGCCCATGCACCGCAACAAAGACCCAACACAGCCCCAAAAATAAATAATTAATTTTTAAAAATAAAAAAGTAGGATAGCATTTCAAAACTTCAACAGTTCTTGAAATTAATTGAAAGTAGATTGTGATAAATTAAAATACATATTGTAATTCTTAGAGTAACCACTAAGGAAAAAATAAAAATACATTGTTAAAAAAATATCACCAGAGGAATTAAAATGGATGCTAAAAAATAGTTTACACAAAATTCAGGAGTAAGAAGCAACAGAGAAAGAAATACATGGGAAAAATATTTTTTTAAATGTGTAGACAGAAATTCAAACATGTTGATAATCATATTAAGTGAGTTTTGGCTAGTCATCCAAATCATCCAATTTTTTTTAATCATTAAAAAGCAAGATTCAATGTATGCTGTCTACAAGAAGTACATTTAGATCAAAGACACCAATAGGTTGAAAGTAAAAGAGTGGATAAAGATATACAAGCAATACAGTGACCATAAAAGAATGAAAGCAGCTATACTGATGTTAAACATAATAGAATTTAAGACAAGATAGAGAGAAACATTTAGTAATGATAAAAGTGTCCATACATACGTAAGAAATAATAATTACAAACATATGTATCCTAGCATAAATGTCTCATAATACGTGAGGCAAAAACTGACAGGGTTGAAAGGATAGACAATTTAGTAATTATGGTTTGATATTTCAATGCCAAATTCTCACTAATGACTAAAACAACTCTATTAAAAAAAAACAGCATGGGTACAGAAGACTTGAACAATACTATTAACCAACTTGACCTATCATCTATAGAATACAGCATACAACAAAAGGATAATGCATATCTTCTCAAGTGCACATGACATATTCTTTAGGATATGACATGTAAAGCACTATGTTAAGAAACAAGGCTCAAACTCAAAAGGGTTGAAATAAGTGAAAATGTGTTCCCCAAACATAAAAGGATTAAATTAGAAAAAAAAGAAACAAAGTTGGGAAATCTTCAAATATTTAGAAATGAAGCAGCACAGTTTTAAACACACCTACAGTTGAAAGAATAATATCAAGGGAAATTAGAAAATATTTTGAACTGATTGAAAACAAAAACGAAACATATATAAATTTACTGGATCCTGCTAAATACTTCATAGATATGTATAATTTTGTGTCCCTGTTATTAAAAAAAGAACAATTTTTATTCACAAATATGACATCAACATTTGAAAATAGCCCAAAGAGAGAGAGAGAGAGAGAAAAAAAAAAAACTGAATTCAAGCAGAAGCAATGAAATAATAAACATCTGAGTAGAATTCAGAATATCAATAAATCAATAAAACCAAAAGATGATTTTGAAAAAAAGCATAAAAATTGACAATTTTTTAGACTAACCAAGATAAAAGAGAACACAAAAACATCAAAATCAGAAAATTTAAGAAGCCATTACTAATGGCCCTACAGAAATTAAAAGTACCAGAAGAGAATATTATGAACAATTTTATGCCAATAAGTCAGAAAATGTACATGAATTGACAAATTAATACAAAGACAATTATCAAAACTGACTCAAGAAGAAACAGAAAATCTGAATTGACCCATTACTGATAAAGAGATTGAATTAAGAATTTAAAAAATATATCTCATGAAGTTTCAGGCTCTTATAAATTCATTAGTGAGTTTATCAGATATTTAAGAAATAATGACAAACTTAAACTCTCTTAGAAACAGAGAAAGTGGAAACATTTTCCAACTCTTTCTGTGAAGACTATCTTGCCCAGATATCAAAACTACGCATAGATAGTACAAGAAAATAAAATTATAGAAACTACATGAACATAGATGCAGATTACTGACAGAACGTCAGCAAATTAATCCCACAACATATAAAACAGATCATATACAAGGACAATTTGGCATTTTCCAGGAATTCAAGGTTTGTTCAACAACTGAAAATCAGTTAAAGTAATACACCAAATTAATAGATTAAAGGAATAAAAAAAAATGTCACAGTTACAGGAAAGGCATTTGGCAAGCCCCAATACATATTAATGATAAAAATTTACAACAAACTACAAGAAAAGAGGAATGTACTCTCATAAATGAAAGCATTTATGAGAAACCATGGCCAATATTATACTTAATGGTGAAAGACTGAATATTTTTCCCCTAAGATCAGGAACAAGGCAAAAATATTTGCTCTAGTTACTCCTATTCAAATATTGTATTAGAGGGTCTAGCCAGAGAATTAAAACAATAAAAATAAATAAAAGGCATTCAGACTGGCAAAGAAGTAAAACTGCCTTTACTTGCAGATAACATAATCAATCCTGTATGTTGAAAATTCTAAGGATCCTATAAAAAGACTACTAGAATTAAGAACCATAACAAAGTAGCAGGATACAAGGTCAATAAATCAATTTACATACTGGTAACAAACAATCCAAAAATAAAGAAAATAACTATTTATACTAGCATGAAAAAGAATAAAATACTATGGAACAAATTTAAGAAAGAAACCAAAATTTGTATACTAAAAACTATGAAACATTGCTGAGAGAAATGGGAGAAGTTTAAAATAAATGGGGAGATATTTCATTATGCTGCTTTGTAATACTGAATTGGGTCTTATCCCCAAATTCATCTGTTTCAATGCAATCCCTATAAAAATTCCAGCATTTTTTCTTCTGTAAAATTGACAAGCAAATCCTAAAATTTACATGGAAATGTAAATAATCTAGTATATTAATAAAATATATTTGAAATATAAGATCAGTTTTACTATAAATCTAATTAAGTAAGATAGGGTGGTATTGGCATAAGGATAGATGCAGAGATCAGTCAAAATGAATTGCAGGTTTAAAAATAAACCATTATATTTATGGCCAGTTGTACCTCAACAAAGATGTCAAGACGATATGTTGGGCAGATGATAGTCTTTTCAACTAATTGTGCTGGGAAAACTGGGTAACCATTTGCAAAGAAATATATTTAGACACCTCATCATAACAACAACAATAAAAAATCAAAATGAGTCAGCTGCTTAAATATAAGTGCTAAATATATAAAAATTTTAGAAGAAAACAGGAGAAAATCTGTTTGACCTTGGACTGGGCAAAGAGAGTTGCTAGATATCAAACCAAAATCATAATCCATAAGAAGTGATAAGCTGAACTGCATCAAAACTAAAAACCTTTGCTCTTCAACAGGCATTATCAATTAAAATTAACAAGAACAAAAAAGACCAGCTGAAGATTGGAAGGAAATATTTGCAAATCATTTATCCAATTAAAAAGGCAAGACATGAAAGAGGCCAGATTTCATTTATAAGGAAATTCCAGAAGGGCAAAGCAATCAAGACAGAAGGTAAATCAGGGGTTTTTTGGTATTAGGTGTAAGAACAGGGATTGACTACAAATGTGCACAAGGGAAGTTTTGGGGTGATGAAAACTATCAAAACTGGACTGTGCTGATGTTTGCATAGCTCTGAATATTTACTAAATATCATTGAATAGGACACTTACACTTGGTGAATTTTATATTTCATAATTATTTGACTAATTTTTTATTCAAGTAATTTTATTCAAATTATACCTTAATAAAGTGATTTTGAAAGAAAAGAAATAATAGGCACTCATGCTATATCTTAAGTTTAGTCACAAGAAAATGTAAAGAAAATCATATTTTAGATTCACATGACTAAAAATTATATCAGTCACACCACTAAAACTGTCCTCACACCATGCCTAATATCCTTTGGTACTACCCAAGATGCAAATCTCATTGTTATATAGATCATCTCCTGTTAATCTCTCCAACCCATACTTATTACTTCCCCTTCCCTAACACAAATTCCACAGCCCCACTTGCACCCATATCTTTTCACATTCCCTGTGAAGCCACTATTCTTTACACAGATTTCTCTATATCCAGAACCTCTTCACTGAGGGATCCTGAATCTCCTTGCTTTTCCTGAAGATGCATTCTTCCCCTGAGGGTCCTGTGTGCCCCTGTGAAGTAAAGGAAACTCTTACCCCACACCCCAGGTATTCCTTGCCCCCTGCCACTTCAACACTATTTCCTTAATGCTCTTTTATACAAACCTCGGTTCTTTGAGGCTTATCTGTGCTGTGGTAATTCACCTTTTATTGAAAAAAAAAAAAGACCTTTGCACACTATTCCTACTTTTGTCATTAATCCTATGAACTACAGCGTCTGCTTGGAGCTTCCACTTCACTGATTCTTTGAACTCATCAAAACTCTATTCCTGGGCTTCCCTGGTGGCGCAGTGGTTGAGAGTCCGCCTGCCGATGCTGCGGAGCGGCTGGGCCCGTGAGCCATGGCCGCTGAGGCTGCGCATCTGGAGCCTGTGCTCCGCAACGAGAGAGGCCACAACAGCGAGAGGCCCGCGTACCGCAAAAAAACACAAAAAAACAAAAAACTCTATTCCTTTGATCTTGGTATTCTCCCTACCATCAGTCCCCTTCTTCCACAGTCAGTTTAGGCCCCATCTCCATTATCTCAACCACTGGCTTGTTATTAAGCTATAGTCTATCCATGTACTGTCCTTTAATCATACTACTCACTCCTGCCCCAGCAAACCCCAAACCTGAATTAGAACAAATGAATGGCTTCACATTTATTGCCAGAGAAAGATACCCACTGTACAGATCTGTGCTGGTATATAATCTTTGTTTTCTCCTTCCAAGTCATTGCCTATTCCCATTCTCCAAATTATTTCAAGCATCATCTGCCTTTGTCCTCGTTCTCAACAGGAAATCTTTCCTTCAAATTCGTAGAGCAAACAAATGCTCAACTTTCTGCCACCAGGATTCGAAGTTATCTTCTTCCTATTTCTTAAAAGGAGTTACCTTTTATAGCAATCATAATCTTTTTTCTCCTCCTTCAGGTATATTTCTCTGCTGATTAACCATTTATTTGGTCCTGTCTTCAGCTGTACCCCTTTTCTTGGATCTTTCCATTGACTACTTGCATATACTCTCTTTTTCCTTCTAACATACATCCCTCATGTCCTCCTGAGATAACCCCATGTATTTTTTTTCCCCTCCACAAACATCTTGAATTTAACTGAATTAATTGTTGCCATGTCCCATCTATGACAAAACCCTTTAAAATCTTGCTTCTCTTCAAAACCTCCTTTCCAACAGCGCTGAAACTGCTGTTAGCTTTGCCAAAACAAATATTAAATATTCCTGTATAAATAATTGAAAGACATTTAATTCTACTGATTATTTATCTTCATGAAAACTCTATTCCCCTGATTCCTTTCTTTCTCTTTGGCCACTATTTTTTTCCCCCCGCCTCCACCACCTCTTCAATGGCATCATTCTTTCAGATTTTTTTCTTTGTCCTCTTCCCTTTCCTCCCTTTGCTCTCTCTTATTTAATATGTCAAATATTTACCATTCGAAATAAGCCACCTTATACACATCTAATTCTCTTTCCGAGCAGCAGAAAACCCCACTTCTGACTTACAAGTAACAAATAAGGAATTAGGATATATTTATCTTGGCATATTATTTTCTAACTGGTGTGTGTGTATAAATATACACACATATATATATACAAAATAATTTCTTATATTTTAATGTTGCAGAAAAGATGTCTTCATCCAATCCAAAGCTAATTCCTCTCTCTCTGCATTGGGCACCATCTCCTCCTATTTTCCAGGAACTCTAAGACCATGGATCATATCCACTTTCCTTTTTCTTCTACAATTATCTTCCTTCATTGATACTATCACGTTAGGCTGTACTTATCTCATTTCAGAAAGCCTCCCCCCACCTTGAAACTCCCTTCATCAAACATTTAATATATCTCCTTTATAGATACGTCTTTCAAGACATATTCAACTAGCTATGTCCATTCTTGAACTTTCGTTTACATCTTAGAATCACAGAAGTCTTGTTTTCACTCCCATCTCTTCACTAAACCTGCATCCACTATGACTGATTTCATGACAGAATTCAGTAGCATCTGGGAGGCTAGGTCTTGAGTGTTTCTTTTCCTTATATTTGGTAAATAGCACTTTCTGAATTTCTCCTTTTGTTCAGAGCAGTCATTCTCAGTCTCCTACACACACTTCTCATCCTTTATTGACTCTTCAAGTATTAGTGATCTCATGTTTATGCTTTCAATATTCTTTTGTCACCTCCATATCCAGCCTCTGCAGTATATATCTTCCGTGTTGATGGCTTTAAACGCATCATTTATGCTGATTCCTCTTAAACTCATGATGTTCAGACATTTGTTTTACATTTATGCTCTATACTTATATCTATTAAATATAATTACTGAATATCCTATAGTAGAGGCATTTCAAATTCAGTAGGTCTCAAATTACTGTTTGTCTCTAAAACATGCTCTTATTATTGCCCCAATCTTGTTTAAAGCACCATAATAAATCTTCAGAATCATTCTTAATTTTCACTACTATATTATTAGATTTTTAATATATATACAGCATGCACTGTACAACAGTTGCTATGGCAATGTTATAGCACTATGATGAGATATATATATATATCACATATACATTATATACAACATATATAAATTATGATACATTATGCACAATACATATATTTATATATACATATAAGTATATATGCATACATATATTATACATGCACAGTGTGGCTGTACTTTATAACCAATGTTAAAGTATTTCGTGATTATAATAATAATGGGACAATTAGTAGATGATAGAAATCATCTTATGGCTTAAATTCCTATCGATTTTGGGGAGAGAGGAACTCAGACTTCTGACAGCATTTTCTACCTATAATCCACAGTAAGAATTTGTATTTTCTAAGGCTGCTGAGACTCTTCAGAAATATATAGAAATGATGTTCTTTAAATTGGTGGGTTACAATTCGGGCTTTAACTGTATGCTCTTTTAAAATTCTATTCACATATTATTATTGTTGAATATCGCCTTCTATGTATGCTGGAAATCAAAGGCTCCTACTTTGGGTCTTAAGCAATGCATTGCAAATGGTTCCCCAAAATGCTGTTTAGCTATATCTGTCTACTTTATGCTAACAAATGGCAGTAGCTTTGCAGAATTTAGTGTGGTTTTACATTGTACTCAGTTTCCTATTGCAAACAAAGGACTATATTATACAGTGCTAGAAAATCCTCCAACTTAGGTTAGATATAATAATCTGAAGTTAATACCCAAAATTAGAAAACCCATCAGGAATATATGCCTGTAATCATATGCGCAAACAAGGAACTGGGAATCTTTTCAGCTACGTAAAACTTGAGATTCTTCTCGTGGTATTTAAATCTACTTCTCACTTTAAAAAGTGAAAATGACTAACATGTCTGCCGCTATAGGATATTTTAGACTCAGTAATGTCCTGTGCTCACATGACATTCACATACCACCCACCAAACCTTGTACCCAAGGTTTGACCTTCCCTCTTGCCAGCTTAGTTTTAGTTGTGCTAAACTGGCTTAAAAGGAAGAGACCAAAACCAAAATATTCAAAGTATCCAAAATAAATAACCTTAGATAAATCGAGGTATGCAATAAATAAAATATATCTCCAAATTTCCAATGTGGTATCAATTAAGTTTGGTATTAATTTTGGAGTATTTAATACAAATACTAATATTCCTAATATTGATACACATAACTGTTGTGAATTGTCAAATTATTTAAACCACCATCATTTATGCAAGATTAATATGAGAGAACATGTGTATAGTTGAAAGTAAAATCTAAACTTCCCATTTCCACAAGGCAGACATTTGAGAAAGTTAAAGAAGTGAATAGTATCTTTACAGGGAAGCTGTAACCAATTTAGCTAATTTAGTAACAAACTGAATGTATTTCTTTGAAAAACAAGAACATTAGTCTATTAGTTATTGCTGTCTTCCTTTAAGGTGTATTGTATTACTATTCCTTAAGTAGATCAACTTCAAAAGCACTTTTCATATTTTAATTATTGGTTGTACACTGTCATGTCTCCAACTATCCTTAGGATTTCCTTTTCCTTCCTGAATTAACTATATTCCCTCCTTGTTTTGAGCAATAATCAACCTGCTATTCTGCTTTGGCAGAACCTGGAGATCAGATGAGGCAATGCTTTAAACCTTCCTCCTTCCTTCACTGGTATAATACATATATTAAAGCCAACTCTACATTTCTTCCAGCCTTCAAGCTCAAAATTCCACCTACTTGTTTATACACACATTCTCGTAGACTATCCTTTAAACTTCTGTCCAGCTCTTGAAATTTTCTTCCAACCAATGTAGACTGGACTTTCTAACAAAAAATATGTACCTAGATTAACATAATCTTTGATTCCTATCCAGGCAACTAACCTGGTCCAGATGTGCAGAACAAGTTAGCAATGTTTTAAAACCACCTGAAGTGTTATCAGATTTTGAAAGAAGGCTAGTAACACCAGAGTCGGGTAATCATTGCTTATTTTAGCTTGATCCGGTAGTAAACACAATCGAGGCATAAAATTGAATTGAAGACTGTAGCAAGACAAATCTGGAGACATGCTTTTCAGTAACTATCAAATGTATCATTTGGCTGATGACCTCAAATAAAACAAACAGGTTCAGTGATTTAAAAAAAAAAGTTAAGCAAATTTTTTCTTCTATTCTAATGAGGTTGTTTTGTCTGTTTTCCTGCTACATAAATATTTTACTTACAAAGGGATACATTTTCACACAAAGTGCATGAAGCACTTGATGACAAGTAAGCACAGAACAACTTGCAAATTCATTGACTATAGACCTAGTCTTGCTTATAAGCCTTTGACTCACTATTAGTTTGACATAACATATACTGTCATTAATATTTATGAATTGTGCATGTATGTTAATCTATTTATCTCAATGTCACATGCCTTTCATTAAATATCAGGAATTCACTGCATGACAAAAGTTTTGTTTGTAATTAAGGGTAATTATAGGTAATGTGGTAATGATGTTTTTATACGATTTGAACAAAAATCCTTTTTATGACTCAGTGAATTGTCCTTCAATGCTTTTAGCTAGAATATTGTATGATGATGCCTGGGTCATCTCCAGCACAAAACTACTGAATGAACTTTATTCTTTTTTTAATTTACAATTATTCCAGTCACTTATCTATTCTAAACTAAATCATGTTATATTTCTGAAGAGTGACTAATCTGACACAATACTGTGTGCTCTCAAAACATCTCATACTTGACAAACTAAAATTCTCAAGCCTTATGACTTATTTATCATTGTTGTTAATGATCATTCTTAAGTCATCTCTTTCCTCCAATGGGGTATATACTCCTTGGAGGCAGAGGCAGAAATCTATTGGTGTTGGTCATCATTTCACCATTGGTATCTGGCATACTTAATCAACTAAAGTCAGTAAAAATAATAACCCCAATATTAAAGCATGGGAAAACACAGCCTCCTGAAAAAAAGTTTAATATACACTAAAACAAATTCTCCATGAACTGATCCTTGAAGATAAACATACAAGATTTTGCCATGTTCTTTCTGTATTTATTAGGCATTAAAAATAATAATATTAAAATCAGCCATATTAAAAATAATTATAAATTATCTTCTCAGTAATTCTTTATTATTTTCATAACTTAGTAATTCTCAAGATTTCAACATGGAGAAAGTCTGCATCACACAGATAAAGACATAGTAGATAGCTTTTTTCTTTTCATTTTTTGTTATCTGTCTTTTTAGTATTGTAAGTGGCACTCCTGTAAATGTTTCGAAAGATCTGGCAGACAACAGCACTAGTGGTACAATTCTTTAAAGGCAAAATATCTTATTGAAGCATAGTATCAGTTTAACCTGTTTTTCCTCCTCCCTTTAGTGAAGTGAAGAAAATCACCTGTTAAAGTAATTATACAAGGGGGCTAGATAGAGATAGCTCTTATGCCTTGGTGGCTAATGTAAGCAAGCCAAAACCTAAGCCAGAGTCAATTCATTTGAATCCAAGAAATGAAACTTAGAACAACCAATCACAAACAGCAAGTAGGCTTTCCCAAATAAGGCACTGCCTAAGTGACAGCTAATCAAATAATGTCTTTGCTTTGCTTCCATGCTGCCCCTAACCATCTTTGGTTTGGTGCTGCCCAAATCCAATCAATCTAATGAACTCTCGAAAAAGTATAATGTACCTCAGTTACCTTTTAACCCATTTATTCAGTATTCTCCCATCTTCAGTGTCTCATTAATTATAATTGAATAATTATATTTTCCTTAAATTTGAGAAATTACACATTTATAGTGTTATAAATGCATAAATTCAAAATCCATAAGGCTTTATACTCAAGCTTTTTACAAGTTAATCTCTGAAATCTAAAGACATCAGTCAGTGTGATTCATATATCTACTAAGGCCTAATAATTATTATTTAAAGTTACTGTACCAAATTAGGCCCCCAAAAATCTTCGATTAGACTGATTATTTTATTTATTATTTTAGCTTGCAGAAAGAGCTAAATTTTTATTCATCGCACAAGTTCTCAATATTCCCAAACCACCCTAGAACAGGCTTCACGTTTACCAAAAAAATCTTAGTTTGGTAGAATAGAGACAGATGTAGTATCAGCTTTGAAGGTTGAGCAGATCCACAGTGTGATTACAATGATTTTAATGGAAGAAAAATAATAAATAAACTGAATCTTCATCCTTCAAATTACTAATGTGATCATAAAGAGTATTTTGATGAAGTTATCCTCCAGCACTAGTGCCTTTTGTAAAACTCATGCTCTTATTTTTGGTGAATTATGTTACTCAGATTTGCATATATATGTGTAAATATATAATTCACTTATATTACTCAACTATATTTATTGTATAACTCATAGATAATTCATCATTCATATATACAATTCACTTAACACTTGCAAAATATTTCCTATATGCCAGGTACTATGCTAACTTCTGGAAATGTAAATTGAGGAAGATAGTCATAGGCTCTACTTTAATTCTGCTTAAAATCTTACAGAAAAGACTGGCCTTTGGCTCTAGTCCAGAAACCTCTGATATAATGTCTTGATGCAATGATGAGAATAAGTAAATGTAAAGCCAAATTTTGCAAATTTCATTTTACTCTACTGGCCCTTCAAACAAATTTGGAAGGAAATATGCAAAACTGATGAGAAAACTGCTCAGTTTCAAAGACATTAGTATGGTGTTCTCTGCACTAAAAGAAAAAAAAATGAAGAATTGACAAGTTTGTCGTATTGTTTGGTTAAACTAAAACTAATTTTAAAATTTCATTTGAATTGTTTGAATAATTTTTTTGTAACCATGTGGTCCCACTTGTTTATTTTTACTTTTGTTGCCCTTGCCTGAGGAGACAGATCTAAAAAAAACATTGTTAAGACTGATTTCAGAGAGTTTGATGCCTACCTATGTTTTCTTCTAGGAGTTTTATGGTTTCAGGTCTGACATTTAAGTCAGTTTTGGATCCATTTTGAGTGTATGTTTTGTATATGGTGTTAGAAAATGGTCCAGTTTAACTCTTTAACAAGTAACTGTCCAGTTTTCCCAATGCCATTTATTGAAGAGACTGTCTTTGACCCACTGTATATTCTTACCTCTTTTGTCATAGATTAATTGACCATATGTGAATGAGTTTATTTCTGGCCTCTGTTCTGTTCCATTTACCTATGTGTCTGATTTTGTTCCAGTACCATACTTTTTGATTACTATAGCTTTGTAGTATAGTTTAGGTCAGGGAGCATGATACCTCCAGTTTTTTTCCTTCTTTCTCAAGCATGCAAGTTCTTAAAAAAAAAAAAAAAAGTCCTCCCCCAAGATCATTTTCAGAAACTACTTGTGAATGTGATTTGATAAAATAAGGCAGGAGAGCAAGAAAGAAGATATAAAACAAGAGTTGGGGAAAAAATCCAGCAAGGAAGGTTAAAGAAAATTTCCAAGACTACGAGAAAAGAAACCTTAAGGTTAAAAACCAAGTGATAAGAGGAGAATAAATTCCGAACAGACCAAAAAGGAAGAAGGATTTCAGGAGAAAGGCCTCCATATTCAGACTGAAATGAAACTGCCATTACCTGATTCCATTCTCTATGTTGAAATATAATTTTTAATTCTTTTGTGCTGCTATGGATGAATTCAAATAGAAAAAAGAAGGTAATCAAAAAATTAGATTCCAAAATCTCAATCAAATGTTATATAAGAGAAAAGAAGTTTTGTTATCACATTAACAAAACTTACAAAGATATAAAAATTAATCACTAAATATTTACCCAAAAAGTTATACAATGTACACAAAGGATAGAACAAGAAGGTGTTTGGGGATGGGATTGAGAGGAATTTTGTATTAGGTTGACTAAATAATTTTTCATAATAAGAATCAATAGATTATGCCTAAGATTAAAGAATCAGGAAATAACAGAATAGGTTTTGGGTGATAAAAATGGAAATGAATCCAATATAAAACAAAGTAATAGGCCTTCAGTGGTCAATTCTAACATGGAAAGGGGTAGGAAAACGACTGTGATTTTTAAATAAGCATTATAGTATTATGTGTTTTTAATAACATGGTGTTTTAATGGCTACAATAAAAAAAATGGAATTCTTTTGAGAAAATTATGATAGGATATTTTTATTGGGAAAAGCTTCCAGATAAAAAAATTAAATAATGCATTCTTTGGTAGATATATTAAAATTTATGTCATATGATAGGTCATCAGAAATAGAAATAAATAATCTGTTTCCAAGCCATCATAAGGCAATGCTCAACTATTTTGGAAGAAACAAAATTCTATAAACATTATAATGAGGCTCCCAGCTTGATCAGATATAGATTTTGGTTTGTATGTTGGGCAGAGGGAGAGCTGACTGGAAATTTGCCCAAGTTTTTGTTGCACTGAATCTAACCTACTCTTTGTGTTTGGGTAAAACTCTCAGTAAGCCTGCCAGAATGTGCCCTTTGCAGGGTGGTAGGTGGAGGGTTAAGGGTGGGAATAAAGGCAAAACGGAATGAGAATTCTTCAATTGACAAATATGAAGAAGTAGAAGTGGAAAAATTCATGTTCATTTTATCTTAGAAACTTAAGTTAGAGTGGATAGGGGAGTGAAAATGGAATAATACTTTTGTTTTTTTCTGATCAAAAGTTGCAAAGAAAGGTAAAATATTGTAAATATAATTTTACAAGAATGACTATGTGTTCTTAAATTCCTAATTTCTTATTTTATATTTTTTTCACATATAAACAGCAATGTGCTCCCCAGTGTCTAATTCACTACCTGATAAAAAACTGAAAACATAAAATGTTACATTAAATTTTTCAGCTTTTTAAACATATTTGATTAAAAGTAACAGAATCAAGTGCTTGTTACTTTACCTTTTAAATAGGTCTTGAGGGGAAAAAAAAAATCTCCTTAGAAGTCTCGCTGGAAAAAAACTGCTGAAATCTGTTACTGACTTCTGCCACACATGAAATTGCTTACATGACATGTCAATGAAAACAAATGAGGGAATAAAATATAAAATCTGACAATCTTGTAAGAAATTGGGAGCTGAAAGTGGCATACGTATGTCACAATAAATTTTCACAGTTTGCATAATAACAGTTTACAATGTAGTTTTCCCAGTTTGTTTCTCATAATCCAAACAAATTTAAAATATTTTTTTCCTAAAAATTTTAATTTTTTTTTTTTTTTTTTTTGCGGTACACGGGTGTCTCACTGTTGTGGCCTCTCCCGTGGTGGAGCACAGGCTCCAACGCACAGGCCCAGCGGCCATGGCCCACGGGCCCAGCTGCTCTGCAGCATGTGGGATCCTCCCGGACTGGGGCACGAACCCGTGTCCCCCGTATCCGCAGGCGGACTCTCAACCACTGTGCCACCAGGGAAGCCCCACTTTTTTTTTTTTTTAATTAGGAGAGTGAAGCTTGATGAAGTTAAAAAATCTCAAAAACTCAGAAGTTATGAGGTCAAACGTCATGACATCAAGCTAGTGGTCAAACAAGTAATAACACACAACTTATATTTTAATAGAAACAATGTTTCTGGCAAATCAATTCTGTAGATTCCAGAAAACTTCTAAAATGCTTGTTAAAAAATTTGGGGGTATTCTTTATAAAATAAAAATGCTTAGCTTTTATATATATTATCATATGCAAAATTTGTTTAATAAAATGGTACTGCTTCAATATGTTAGATAATTGTTATACATTTGGGATTTCATGAGCTGTCACATTAGCTGAATCAGTGTGACATCTAGGCTGAACATGCGAATCAGGAGTAGAACATATAAGTTCCCTAAAATGGGTGTGCCACATGCTGTATGGTTGTTTTTTTGTGTTTGGTTTTTGGGGTTTTTTTTTTTGCGATACGCGGGCCTCTCACTCTTGTGGCCTCTCCCGTTGCGGAGCACAGGCTCCGGACGCACAGGCTCAGCGGCCATGGCTCACGGGCCCAGCCGCTCCGCGGCATGTGGGATCTTCCTGGACCGGGGCAGGAACCCGTGTCCCCTGCTTCGGCAGGCGGACTCTCAACCACTGAGCCACCAGGGAAGCCCTTGGGTTTTTGTTTTAAAGGGATTTTTGTAGACAATAAATAATCAAACCACTATAAAGCACTCACAGTAGTCATACTGGAGTGGCAATATGACACATAAATGTTGTTACCTGTTTTACCTGTCAGACCAAAAGTTCACATTCTGTGACATAGCTTGAAGTTATGGGAGCAGGGAGGTTTTTTTTTTTTTGGGGGGGGGGGCGAGTGTTGTTTAAATCTGAAAGCAAGCAAACAGAAAAGGGTGCAATAGCCCACATAATGGGCAAGATATTAAGTAAAATAGCATCAAACCACTAGAAAATGCTTAAATAATATTGCCTCTTAAAAACAAATCCTAAAAATGAAGGAATATTGAATAAGAAAGAATGGAAGATATATGTTTCAAAGGCAAAACTAAAAGGAGGGCATGGGGCTTCCCTGGTGGCGCAGTGGTTGAGAGTCCGCCTGCCGATGCAGGGGAGTAGTCAAGATATGGAAACAACCTAAGTGTCCGTCAGCCAATGAATGGATATAGAAAATGTGGTGTATATGCGAACAGTGGAATATTATTCAGCCTTCAAAAAGGAAGGGGATCCTGCCATTTGCAACAACATGGGTGAACCTCGAGGACACTACGCCACATGAAGCAAGCCAGACACCGAAAGATAAAAACAGCATGATCTGACTGATATATGGAACCTAAAAATGTTGAATACAGAGGAGCAGAGAGTAGAATGGTGGTTCGAGCAGTGGGGATCTGAGGGGAGTAGGGAGATGTTGGTCTAAAGGTACAAAGTTGCAGTTGTGTGGGATGAATAAGTCTAGAGATCTAGCGTACAGCATGACGACTATAGTTAATAAGACTGTACTGAGGGCTTCCCTGGTGGCGCAGTGGTTGAGAGTCCGCCTGCCGATGCAGGGGACGCGGCTTCCTGCCCCGGTCCGGGAAGATCCCACATGCCACAGAACGGCTAGGCCCGTGAGCCATGGCCGCTGAGCCTGCGCTCCGCAACGGGAGAGGCCACAAGAGTGAGAGGCCCACGAACCGGAAAAAAAAAAAAAGGAGGGCATATGGTCTCTGGAAGCCAAATGATTTATAAAGAATTGATTCTTAATATCATTCTTAATATAAACAATTAGAATAATTAAAGCAATGTTGTATTAGTGTAAGTACAGCCAAATATTTTAATGCACTGAGATAGAGAGCCCAGACAGACCCATTTATAATATATATCCTCATATTTACATGGGAAGTTGATGAAATATGAAATGTTTTACTATCATAAAACAAAATCCCTGTTTATCTGAAAATCTACTTCCAATACTGCTAAAAATTAATATAAACTGTATTCAATTTAAAATGTCCTTGAGAGACTTGGAGATTTGGTTCAAATATGGAACTGATTTTCTTCTTTATTATAAATTCCTCAATTTTACACGTTGGAATGAATACACAAGGATAATACTGATTCACTCTACTTATTTTGAGAATATAAGAAAACGTATGTGGTATAGAATTTTTAATATATATATTTGTAGAATGCTTTCATATTTCTTAAGACAAATAGTCTAACAAGGTATGATAAATATGTTTGTTTTACATCAAATATGGGGTGAGGGGAGAGACATAGCCATGATAGAGAGCAGAATTAGTCACTTTTAACAATGTGAAATCCAGAATCACAAGGGCAAGCAGAAGCCTTTGTGGAAAATAAGAACATCTGGGTTCGCCTCTGGCTTCAGAAGTCTCCATGGGAACCTGTCTTGGATAGACTGGGTTTCAGGAAGCCCAGTGTGCTTGTGAATGCCATCAAACCAAATCATTCCTGTCCCTTTAGGTGTAACTTGTCCTTGAACATTTGCCTATGGTACTAGAACCAAAGATAATTAAGCAGAATCCTTCTGGGTTTTCTAAGGAAAGGCTAGAAATGTCAAATAGCTTGCTTCTGAAGTACAAATTCTGATCAATTGATAGTGACTGCTTGAGACAGTATGTCAAGAAAAATTCTTCAGTTAATTCTCTACACAACTGGGAAAATGCAATTATCAATTAGGCAGCATCCATGCTGTTTACTTGCCAACTCTGAACTACATTATTCCAAAGGCTAGAATTCCTTAGGGGCCTTAATAGTTGGATGTGCAGTATCACAAAAGCAGTGCCATGGACAACACAAAGGAAACCAATATTTCCCTCTTCTCTGAACTTCAATCATACAGTACTTCCACCATTTATAGTTTCAAGAAAGAAAGAATATACGGCTTCCACTATTATGCAAATAATATTTGGGATGGTTAACACAGGAAGACATCGGAGTTACTTTTATACCAAGTTTGCTTTGCGTATGACCTAGGTAACCTCTTAGCAGAATCCAGCAGTAACAGGGCCGTGGATTGCTTTGCTCTATGCAATCTATGCCCTGTGCACAGATAAGACTGGTGTGAGGTATTCAGTATGACTGAGAGCCAGAGAGTACCAGTGAGAAGACACAAGTGAAAATAATCTGCAGGTCTAAACCACAGGAAATTTCCCCTCAGGATGATCTCAAATATTCAGACTGACATCAATGGAGCTCAACATTTTTTGGAACTCTTTTATCTCTAAAATAATCAGTTAGGTTTCTTTACTATTTGATCGCAAACTTCTAACATTGGGACTCTATATGTCTTTAACATGTTTTGTCTTTTATCTCATTTTGACTTTGTCCTTTTGATCCCTCTTCTACCTCATTTTCTGTATTTCCCTTTTTGTTCTCCCTTCTTTTCTATGCATGGATTAATACTTAAATCATCTGTTAACCAATATTCTCAATTTATTTGGCCTTTTGCTCTTCACTTCATTTATCCAGCAAAACCACCACTCTGCGCTGACATAATTATTAATGATGCTGGTGCAGGCTGGAGCAAGGGAAGTTCACCAGTAATGTAGACTGGTGAGTTAATATCTCTGTGTTTCTAATCACATTCAGCATCCCAGTCCTGCCCCGCAATAGCTCCTCCAATTTCTTAACCATTAATTTGAGCATCTCTTTCCTTCAGTCTTCGCCACCTGTTTCTTCACTGGAACATGAAAAGGCCCTCAGATGAGAACTCAATTTTCTGCTACCCAACCCACAAACCTAACCTCCCCTAGGGACCTGACTAGGGTTTCCCGTGGACCTGGGTGCTGACTAATGCAGGAGATATCTTGTGGAGGGAGGGTGGTCTTGTGTCCTAGAACACAGCCGTCTTGGCCATATTATCACAGCGTGGCTGTGTCCTAGCCAGGGGGTTGATGCCGGCAGCATTTAACCATTGTTTATAAACTGCTTCGGATCCCAAACTACCCTAACAACCTCAACACCTTTGAAACACCTTTGAAAACACGTTTTTTCAAAACGTCTTTGAAATGCTATTTTCTTGACATTGACAATCCTGCCTTAGCTGCTATTCACGTAGGTTCCTAATCATGTGGCATACAGACTCACATGAATCACAAAGCATCAAAGGAATGTTTTATTAGTATAGCCTCATGTATCAACTGACTTAATTCTTTGTGTTAACTATTTAATTCATTTCAAGTCTGACAGTAATGCACTTGTCTCATGTTCCATTGACCTGAGGTCACAGAGAAGGAAGAATTGGAGAATTAAAGAGTTTGTCAATTTAAAAGTACAGTACTAAAAGAGTAAAAAAAAAAAAAAAAAAAA